>NW_015670386.1:1364023-1375930 GCF_001515625.1 Sinocyclocheilus rhinocerous | reverse complement strand
TATTTTAAGAGCAAGTGAGCGCACCGGCGCCTCCATCTGTCCTGCAGTGAGTTCTACTGTTCAGCTTTCACACTCCACACAGACACTTGAATAGCGCACATTTCTCTAGGTTAACATTAGATTGAGCGGCCATGTAAAGTTGCTAATACTTATAAACATATTTCAGATGATAAGCCATATTTGTGGTGGATGAATGATAGGCGAGCGTTTGGATGTCCTGCCGGATGTACTGTATAGACCAGCCGTTAACGATCTGGGGTGCGTTTCCCAAAAGCATCGTTAGCTAACTATGGTAGTTAGTTTAATTGAAATCTATTGGTAACGACGGAACTTGCGACCATAGTTGCTTTTGGGAAACGCACCCCTGCGTTACTTCGCCAATGTGGATTTTTTTTTTCTATGACTAAGTGATTAATAAAATTTTGGTCGACCAAGCCTCTTCTGGTCGACTAATGATTAGTCGACAATTAGGGGGCAGCCCTAGTAAAGTCAGATTGTGTTTGGATAAAGTGACATTTGGAAAGGATACAGAAGTTAATGATCAGTGTGACATAAGTGACTCTCCCTTAACAAGCTAACAAGTCGAGACAAGCCAGGTGTTAAATACTCAGGCGTTACTGCAGTGATTTTTCAAGTTTAAAGGAATGCGCATTGTTTCATGGCGATTACTAGATGTCATCAGTACAGATCAACAAAACAACTGTGTCCTAACCGGGCACAGTGTGACAAATTTACAGCAGCAGACAATTTCTCCACACTGAGGCCATGTCCACACGTACACGGGCAGAAATATGCAATTTGATGCAGTTGCAGATATTTGTATGGCCAAAACATAAGATGAAATTCTTGTAGTTTGAATCAGTAAAATTATTATAACCATATAGGAGACTAATGATATTTAAATGTTTAGTTTTATGATCAAAACTCTGTGTTTTTTATTGAAAACACAATGCAATGCAATCCAATGAGGACTGAGAGATTAACGAATATATGTTCCTCAGAAGCCTGATGCATCCTTTTTGACACTCGCATTTTAATATAATCTTTAAAAATTACTAATGATTTCAAATTTTATCGTACGTTAATTTGAATAAAAATCTGATTTCACAGCAAAAAGACGTGAACATGGCCTGAAGGGAGATGTTTTTAGAATACAAATATACCCCAGCGACTTAAGACTGATTTTGTGGTCCAGGGTCACATATAGAAAAGATTATATGACTGTTTACATTAGCTTATTTAATCTGAACGTAATATACAGTGGCCAGAAGACTTTTATTAAATACGTGAACTGAATTAGATAAGACATGCAGGAATTCTTAAAGGGATAGTTCACACAAAAATGACATTGTCATAATTCACTCACCTTAATGTCATTTTAGATTTAGATTTTTTTCTTTTTTTTTGGTCCAGTGTTGTTTTGGACTCAATTGGCTTTCAAAAATATTTTCTTTTGTTTTCAGAAGAAAGTCATACAGTGCAGAACAACATGTATGTGAGTAATTGATGACAGAATTTTCCTTTTTGGGCGAGCTTATCCCTTTATCCCTTTATTTTCAATAGCCATCCTTTAGTGTTTTGCTTTCTGGAATTCTATTTTTGTGTGTGTTTGTTTGAAAATGTGTGTGCGTCATGTTTGCAAGAACTGTAGCGCTGGGATAGCAGTGGGTAACCCTATCCAGTGCTTGCACAGGTGATACTGAGCTGAATATAGAGCCTTTTGGCCAGCTGGCCTTACTATTTAAAACTGAGAGAGGACCCGGGTGAGGGGATGAGGAGGTTCGCCAACAGTCCAATATGTGCGATGTATGTGAGCCTGTCAAGTTCTGACAGGCAAACTCCTGTACTTTATCTGCCAGTAAGAAAGGAAAGGTCAAAGGAGACCTACATTCTTCTTGTGACCTCCTTCCTTCCACTCTCTCTGCTCATGTCAACGGGACTCTCGAGAGCCCCGCGTGACACCATTTCTCAGAGTGACGTGAGAAATTTCTGTATTAAATACCTTGTGAAATGTTGAATTCCTAATAATTTTTTTTTGTACTTATTTTTTGCAATTGATGACTTGTTGTGCATGTGAGAAATGTGATTAGAAGCTTATAGTTTGTGAGCATATTATAAAAGAACTAAGAAGAAATGTCTGTGTATAAGTGAAAGTGTTGTTACTGTTAATGAAAACTACATTATGAAATAAAAAGTAACACTAACAATTGAAAAAAAAAAACATTTTTCATGACTCCAAAAGTAAATAAAATGTGTAAGTTGGAAAATACTGTGAATATGCTTTATTCATTTGTGATCACTACATTTGAATTAGTTTTGCTCTATATAATACATATTTTATTTGCAATAGCAGAAGCTATTTTAGTATTTTTAAAACATTTTTAAAATAAATTAATACTTAATTATACTAATATCATTATATTAAGTAATATATTTCTGTCATACTTTCTTCAATTTAAACCGAACTTTTATTTTGACTGGTTGCTTTGAAGACCTTTAAGTTTCTGTTTGTATATGATATGACAGTCATTTTTCTCAAAAGAAACATTAAAATGCACATGAAGTTAATCTAAGAGCAGTTGTAGACATTATATTCATATATCCATGTCCTCATATATTGAGCTGGCAGAGGCTGAAAACACTGTGAGCGTGCTTCAGTTTGTGTTTAGTAAACGAAACTGTGCGTCTATGCTATTCATTCACACAGAGACACGCAGAACATGCGAGATTCATATTTAAAGTCTTTTTGTGGCTTAATATTCACAAACACTAGGCCATATCGCATTTTGATTATGTTTGATATCGGGATGTGAAGAGACTTTCAACCAGCATAACAAAAAATGTTTCTGAAGACAATCACCTATTGCACCTTTAAGATTGAAGTAATGGCTGCTGAAAATTCAGCTTTGCCATCACAGGAATAAATGACATTTGAAAGTATATTGAAGCAGAAAACCGCAAAATTTAAGTTTGTAATAATAATTCACAATATTGCTGTTTTTACTGTATTTTTGATTAAATAAATGCAGCCTTGGTGACCATAACAGACTTTTTTAAATGCATCGAAACTTACCTACCCCAAACTTTTGAATGCTAGTGTGTTTATATATATATTCTATCCTAATAAACCAGTGAAAAGAGCTGAGAGGGTGAATGGGGTTCTGCCAGATTGTAGAGCGTAAATGAGAGGCACCAGCTGAGCTGAAGCGAGCAGTCATTGGCACAGACCCTCCTCTGTGTTTGAGGGTGAGAGACACGCTGTTCTGTGAATGTCTTCTGCTGAGTGCAGAGCAGGCTCTGTGCTCTGCTGTCCTCACCTATGTGCTTTAGCTTCATTTTCTGCCTCTGCATGACGCAGCTGCAGGTTCACGACAGTACCATGACGCGAGCGTGTGGCGGCGCCGGTGCTGACCCAGATGACGTCATCACGCCGGATCTGGGTCAGCGCCGCCACACGCTCGCGTCATGATACTGTCGTGAACGCGCGTCCACAAGTGACGCAGTAGAGATGAAAATGTGGAAGAAAGTCGTTATTTTTGTTTATCTTAAATTGTGTTCCGAAGATGAACGAAGGTTTTACGGGGTTGGAACATCACGAGGATGAGTAATTAATGACAGAATTTTCATTTTTGGGTGAACTAACCCTTTAATGTGTCAGACCCGATTATTCTAGTGTCTTAGTGGTGAGATCACCCCAGCTGCGTGTACAGAGCCAAGAGCGAGCACCGGTTGACCTGCAAACCGTGCCAGGCCCGGGGGCTTTGAGGACAGTCTGCAAGAGGCGTGTTTAATTAAGACCCCAGACACACAGGTTCTTGGATTAACCCAGTTGTCTGCATGATTCGTTTTCTTTTTTCCTTTTGTTTCAAGACCTGGATGTTGACGCCACACTTTCCAGGTCTCCCTCGGAATTTTCCAGGCTGGCGAAGAGAAGATGGAGAGAGTGTTGGCATTTAAAAGTGTCTGATTGATTTACACTATCAGGCCAGGTTCTCGGAGAGGTGCGAGAGGGCTTGTGTTTCTTCTTCAGTGGGTACAAGAATAGTGCCCAGCAGCTCTAAGGAGTGGGTGGTCAAAAACAGCTGTTAAAGTGAAGTGGGAATAAGAAGAATTTAGAACAAATAGCGAAACTTTTCGTATTCAATTTGCAAGTGAGAACCAGAGTGGGTGTTCTGGGATTTTACGGGAACCTGTGACAAAAAGGGGCTCTGATTTAAAAGTGCAGGATTCACATCCTCACAGCTGGTCACCAAAGTGGCAGCCATTGGTTTTGTCACCTTATGCACTTCCAAAAGTGGTTTTCGTAGTAATGCCATAGCAGAACAATGTTCTGTTCCCCAAAGAAACTTTCAGTGAACAGTTCTTAAAAGAACACTTTTTCTAGGTGTGAAGTAGAGCCTTTTCCACCATCAAGAACCTTTTGTGCAATGGAGAGTTTCCATGGATGTTAAAGGGTTAGTTCACCCAAAAATGAAAATTCTGTCATTAATTACTCACCCTCATGTCGTTCCAAACCCGTAAGACCTTCGTTCATCTTCAGAACACAGATTAAGATATTTTTGATGAAATCTGAGAGCTCTCTGACCCTCCCATAGACAGCAAGGATACTACCATGATCAAG
Source organism: Sinocyclocheilus rhinocerous (assembly GCF_001515625.1). Classification (NCBI taxonomy): domain Eukaryota; kingdom Metazoa; phylum Chordata; class Actinopteri; order Cypriniformes; family Cyprinidae; genus Sinocyclocheilus; species Sinocyclocheilus rhinocerous. Next base: position 1,371,309 of record NW_015670386.1, on the reverse strand, counting down.
GCACAGAAACATAGCAAGGACATCGGTAAAGTAGTCCATGTGACATCAGGGGTTCAACCGTAATTTTACAAAGCAGCTAGAATACATTTTGTGTGCAAAGAAAAAAATAATAATATAATTTATTCAACAATTCTTCTCCCCGAGTTACCGTCTTCCGGCATTTTGGAGAGTACACCAGAACGTAATCAGCGTTGTTTACGTTCAGCATGCGCGTGTTTTCTACTGAACGTAAACAACGTTGATTACGTTGATTTTCATTTTTGGGTGAATTTACCCTTTAAAGGTTCTTCATGGAACCACTGATGCCAATGAAGAACCTTTATTTGTTATTTTACTTATGGTTTATTTAACAAAAAGGAGTATTTGGTTGGTCTTGGCATGCGTAGCCGATGTTCTGTTTCTTTATCCCCAGACGTTGTGACTGTGAAGGGCAGAACAGCTGACTGACTAGTGCACACAAAGCAATGCCATGTGGGTGATGATGTCATTGTGTCAGGACTGACAGGTGCACGCTTGCCTCTAAAGCCTCCTGGGATGTCATCAATACTCACCGGCCACATCCCTCCTGACATGACATTTGACATAATAGTAACTGTAACAGCTTTTTTCACAGAACAAAGCAATAAAACTAATTCCTAATGCTGTCTACACACCACCCTCTTTATAATCATTGAGCAACTTACTCAAGTGTGTTATGCCAGCACGTAAGTTCCTGATTTGAAGAACGCCTATTGCCTCTCAGTTACACTTTTTGAATTCAGGAAAGTAGTTGAGTGTGGTGAAACGGGAAGTATGAAAAACCACCCAAACAACCTAAACATTCACAGTCCCTGCCCTCAGTATTCAATCTTTAGTTAGAAAGAAACTGAAAGAGGGCTCTTTCGAGCTCTTGTCCTGATTATGTTATAGTCATCTGGCTGCAGCTGTCCTGATGTTAATATCGAATCAGTCATTCTCTGAATCTGAGCCCCTTTCCTCTCTCCCCATGCAGTTCTTCAGCTCAAACTACAACAGAGAAGGACACGAGAGGAGCTGGTCAGTCAAGGAATCATGCCTCGTAAGTCAGATTTTACTCTTCTAGTTACCAACCATCACACGTTTGCATCACACTTTTTGCATATGTGCATTTACTTGCAACAAAAGCAGATCGCAAAGAATTAATAGGTTCATTTTGGCAAAGTTTGTGAGTATATGCATAGTTGCTTCAAAAAGTATTTGGACACTCAAGTCAATTTATAAATGTATTGGCAAAATATAATGCTAAAATATAAAACTAATGACATTTATAGTAATACAGCACAAACACAAAGTTTCAAATTATAAAACAATATTTTGTGTTATATTTATATAAGCAATATATTGTGCAAAATTATGAAATCAAAGCAAATAATCAACATGATAAAGTCTTTGCTGAAAACAATCTTCTGTATGCCTTCTGTCCTCTGATAGTTTATACTTCTATAGCAAGTTAAATAATTGTAAAAATGTCCACCTTTAGGTCATGGAACAATGTCTGCACCAAATTGCATATTTTTTCTCAGTTTGGGCTTTTGAATAAAATTAAGATGCATTTTTATCCTCAAGTATGAGCTCCACATTCTCACTATATTATACTATATGAGCCATAATAGCCTGATGTATCAAATGTGATACAAAACATAGAATCCGTATGTAACTTTTTTTTAAAAATATTTTGTCTTATTTTTTCTATTGATGTCAGGCTTTATGCAACAAATTGGTTCAACAAATTGTTAATGTGTTAAACTATATTTGTGGTTACTGACAGGACAATCCCTTTCGGACCAGTTGATTAAAAGCAGTTGCAAAAATGGTTCCCTGAGGAAAATCTATTGCATGTTCTCAGATGCCACTTGCATTGATATTTAATATGCAGTGACATTCATACATTAAGTGTGAGTAAAGTGTCCAAAAACTTTTTGAGGCCACTGTATATTCTAAAGCTAGGTATAAAGACAGATATTTGTTATGCAATTTAGCCACAATGACATGCAGACTCTTGATATGGTACTATTTGTTGGTATGTCAATAAGTTGCTGTTGTGGCTGCAAGTATTTCATGTTACTATTCGGATATTGCAACATTCACAGCCGATCATTCTGCATGAAATGGAATATTTCAACAATGCTTATGCAGCAATCAGCACCCATTCAAAAGCAATAATAGTGAGCTATCTACATTTATGCATTATGCTGCATATTGCAGCATAAACATTTGTTTTGCTTATAGGCTCCAGCAGGCTTTAATGGATGGGACTGTTCTCTAGATGTGGTCTGGTATAGAAGACTGACTCTTGACTCTTGATTGCCAACACACAGTCATTGTGAAAGGGCCTGTTGTTGTGTTATCAGGTGGATCAACTTCCCCTATTGTTTCCACTTCCTTATTCTATGTTCTGCTCATCAGGCGAGAGGATTTGCAGTCTTCACACTGTGCTGTCTGTGTGGCCTCTGTGGGATGGAGGAAGTGCTCAAGCAGCTCTAGCTTTGCTCTTTAAAAGCAACAGCCACAAATGAACTGTTTGGTTAACTTTAAACAGTACTAAACACTTGTGTTACAATACTATTTGACAATTGCACTTGCTGCGCACATAAGCCTGCAGGATTACATTAAGATTTCATAACTGTTTAATGTAACTGTAAGAGGCGACTTTTTCATCAAAGATTTTAGATTAAATTTATATTGAATGTCTAAGGGAAAGTTTATACTTTTAGGTTTCCCGCCATGTTTTAATTCACCTTTTTGCCTTACAATGCAGGTTATGTCAACTTTCCTAATGCTTTTAATGTCATTTATCCACAACTCTACTGTATAAGCTTCAGAAACTTGCGTAACTAAATATCAGTACGATGTATCTATCTATTTTTTTTTTAAATATTTTGCTCTCTAAGGTAGCAAGGCTACATTTATTTGATCAAGTGCAAACAGTAATACTGTGAAATATTAAATAACTGCTTTCTGTTTTAAATTTTTTTTTAAATGTATTCTTGTGATGGCAAAGCTAAACTTTGAATCAGCCATTACTCCAGCCTTCAGTGATACTTCAGAAATTATTCTAATATGCTGATGAAACCTTACTGATCCCAAACTTTGTACAGTACGTTTGGTTTATTTTTGTGAGCCTCTGCTGCACAGAGACTAGGCGGATCATTGCTGACCCTACCTTGTGGTTTCAGAAATTCCAAGTTAGTTACCCAATCTTGGCTGTTACATCACATTCTTACTCTGTTATCCCTTTCATATTACAGCTCAATCACATGTGCAGTTTACTGTCCTTGTTTTTTGGTTCAGCCCTCTTTTAGAGAAATAATGTCTGCTGTTGTGGTTGTAAATATATACTGTACACATCATACAAGTACAGTTTACTACCAAGTTATGGAATATACTTGTTTGGTATACTCTAAGATGACGAGTAGCAAACTATTTAGCAAAAAAAAAACATTTTTAAAAATGTAAAGAGTATATAATAAAATATCTATATTATTTTATATCTGTTAAAATACATTGATTTTGATTTCCCAGATGCAATTTCAGGCAGAAGGATATACACACCTGCTGTTATTGTTCTTTCAGCAGGTGATTTGAGCCAATCAGATATAAGAGGATCTTCTGTTTTTTCACATATGACCTTTTAATATGACCTTTAATTATGAGTTTTTCATTCTTCTTACATAATTCCTCAATATCAAATATGGTTCATTAAGGCAAACAGGTGGGCACAGATACATGACTTGGTAGTCATGGCAGTGATTGAGTGAAAATATGATATGTTTTGGGACATTGTTTGGAGTGGTTAGTTCACACAGGAAACATTTTGGTTTGCTCCTGCTCCTGAATGCTCGCTTAATTAATCTGTTGAGTACCTGGCAGTCACAATGACCAAAATGCACATCCCTATGACTGAACATAAAGCAAGACTGTCTCTGTCTCTATTCTGTACACAGCACTGAAGAGTTCGGCTGCCTTTCACGAACAGAGGAGAAGTCTGGAGAGAGCACGCGTGAGTGACCTGATCTCTTTCCTTTTGAAGGAAAAGAGGTTCTTCTTTAAAAAAAACAAAAATCACATTCTTGTCATCCTTGATTGACACTTGTTTTCTCTTTTACTGGTGCAGACTGAGGATTACCTGAAGAGGAAGATCAGGAGTCGGCCAGAGAGGTCAGAACTGGTCAGGATGCACATCCTCGAAGGTGAGTGTCACGTCATTCTTTTTTAAATATGAAAACATAGTAATATTAAATGATCACAGTATGTTTCTGTCTCTTGCAATGGACCTTTTTTACAGTGAAAGGGTCCATAGCCATAACCTTATCCTGACCTGTTCCTGTTCAAGAGTGAAGGAGCTGTTTATATTTTTCTATAACCTATGTATTTTTTTTCCATTTCCGTTACAACAGAAACAGGTAGTTGATCAACATGCAAAAGTACTAATTGAGTCAGTAGACTCTTAGAGGGGAATTTAGATGGTATTTACATCAAAGGAAGTGATTCAGTTGTTAATAATCATATTTCACCCACAGAGACCTCAGCCGAGCCCTCACTGCAGGCCAAGCAGCTGAAGCTGAAGAGAGCCCGATTGGCAGATGATCTCAATGATAAGATCTCCCACCGCCCTGGTCCCATCGAGCTCATCCACAAGAACATCCTCCCTGTGCACACGCTCATCGGTTAGTCTGTAACCACTGTCACTATTATCGCAATGTCAGCTTTGTCAGTGTTACTGTTTTAAACACCATAAGCATTTTATCCACAAATGACAACAGTGCAAATCTATTATTTGCAAAGTTGACAAAAAAGAGGAAGCTTTACCTACATTTCTTGTCAATAAAGTTCCTGTGTCATTTTAATTGCATAGCAGTTCAGTAAACTACAGTGAACTAAAAAAAGTCAATTTTTTCACTTAAAAGATTTGCTCACACTGACTGATTCACAACTCATATTCTGTTAAATGTAAGTGAAGTTTTACTGTCATCAATGTCTTAAAGGGTAAGTTCACCCAAAAATGAAAATTCTGTCATTAATTACTTACCTTCATGTCGTTCCAAACCTGTAAGACCTTCGCTTTCGAACTATTTTAATTATGTCCTTACTACCTTGCTGTGCCTGGGAACATTTCAGTTGCATTATTGTATATGCAGGGCCAGAAAGGATCAGATTTCATCAAAAAATATCTTAATTTGTGTTCCGAAGATGAATGAAGGTCTTACGGGTTTGGAACGACATGACTGAGTAATTAATGACAGAATTCTCATTTTTGGATGAACTATCCCTTTAAGAGGATAGTTACCCATAATGAAAATCCTGCTATCATTTAATCACCCAAATTTTCACAAGACTTGGATTAAACCACTCAATTCACATGGAATAATTTTACAATGCCTTAATGGCCTTTTTGGATCCTCTAAGTTTTGGTTACCTGGACTTTCAGTGGAGACACAGCAACCTCTCAGGTTTCATTAAAAATATTATTAGTCTTATGGATTTGGAACGACACGGCAGTGAGTAATCAATGATGAATTTTTGGGTGAACTATCCCCTTGCATGTGTCCATGCACAGATCAGACAGATCAGATCAGATAATTTCTTATGTGTATTTTCAGGTACAGAGTCTCCAAAGGGTGAGAGCTCCTCATTGGACGAGGACAGTAGTGATGCCCTGTCACCGGATCCCCAGTGCAGTCAGGACTCTCCATTGGGTCTTGCCCCTCAACACTCCCCCTCTGATATGATGAAACTGAATGGAGACCTCTCACCCACTCGGGTATATTACTGTTTCAGTTGTTCAATATGAGATGAATGAAATATTGCTTTTGTGCTTTCAGTAAGCTAGAGGGCAGCACTGCTCTACATTCATCCAGACACACCCAACATATTATCATGTTGTTTTAAACTATGATTTCTTTTTTCAATAGTACACGAAAAGATACATTTAGCAGAATGTCCAAGCTGCTTTTTTCCATTCGTATTTACATTTTTGAGTGAACTGTCCTTTTAAATTGTTTTGTATTTTAAATTACCTCGTTATTATAAGCCACATATGCAAGTTTAAGAACAGAGAGGACAATGTAAGAAATTCATTTAAGACCACATACTGTATTTAACCAGTGTATTTGTTGTAGTTCCTCACTCAGGCCCCACCTTCTCCTCTCGTTGCGTCTGACGCCTCTCCACCACAGAATCTAACCAGTGAAACTAACATGACAAACTCTTCCCGTCCACCGACGGGACATACCAAGGTAAAGTGAAAGCCATCAAACCTATCATGGGTTTCATTTTTCAGTCTAAATCAATAAAAATGTGATTTCATCACTCATTTTTCTTTTTATATTCCTTTGCTTTGTCTTCACCATAAGCAGCAGTCCAAGTCCAGCACAGATCGGACATCTCAACGATCCAAGAAACCCAAAGATAACAAGCCCAAAGTGAAGAAACTCAAATATCACCAGTATATCCCACCTGACCAGAAGAACGACCGGGAGCCGCCTCCTCAACTGGACTCCTCATACGCTAAAATCCTCCACCAGCAGCAGCTTTTTCTTCAGCTTCAGATCATCAACCAGCAACAGCAGCACTACAACTACCACACTATCTTACCCGCACCTCCAAAGTGAGTACAACCACACAGTTTATGGATACACTTTACTGTGTTGTGTGTAATTGACCTATCGGTAATCCCCGCCCCCCTTAGTTACTGTTGCTCCCTCGGACAAACAAACGGAGCTGCTCACTCTCTTACAATGACAGCTGTCCGTGTGAAAACCTTGTCCCACAATGTTTTTGAACAATTTTGGACACAGAAGGGCCACCATTCAAGTGTGAATTAAATATTCCATGGAGGGATATATAAAATATTTAAAAATAAATATGGTGGGTAACTCGAAGCGAGTTTATAGATCACAATACAAGCGGGAGAACTCTCATATTACGGTCATCACGATCGCGGATGACAACATGCAGGATCAACACTGTTCATGTATCGCAGGGTACGATTAAATTAATGTACATTTAACCAGTTTAATATGGAGAGGCATTGAAATGTAGACCTTCGTTTATGTGTTTTTGACCTACACTGCACATGACGTGAGAACAGTCCGCTATTTAGATAACATTAACGTTCTGCTTGAGCAGATGAAAATCGTAACTTAATGAGAGTATGACAACAAGAAAATGAATGCTTTTGTCTTCATTGGGATTGGGGTTGAATGCTTAGGGACATTTTGCTCTGTTTTGTTTGGGTTTAGGAAATGTAATAAAATAAATTCTATTGC
>NW_015670386.1:1359350-1359979 GCF_001515625.1 Sinocyclocheilus rhinocerous | reverse complement strand
AGGTGGGATATGGGTAAGGTTAGGGACAGGTCTGTTGGTATTACATGCAGGTATTTAAAAAATATATAAGTACAATGTAAAAACATGTATGTACACAATAAGTGCATTGTACCAAATTATTAATTTAAATGTAAGTACATAGTTGTTAAGGCCACTTAATATAAAGTGGGTCCACAAAAACTTTTATTTTGGATGTGATTAATCGTTTTACAGCACTAATATATATATAATAATAAAAATAAATCATAAAATATGATTTATTCTGAAGCAATATTCTTATCAGTTTTCTATCAGCTGTAACATATAAATCTGCATGCTTTTTATATTTAATCCAAGGGCATTTTTTACCTTTATAGAGGGCATTTTCCCCCTAACCTCATTAATACTTCATCTTTCATTTCAAATTCTTACATTTAATCTATAAATTCAATTATAATAATGTGATTATTGTTATCTCTACGTTATCAAATTAAATCATTTACACTAAAACAATACAATTGCATTGAATAATGTTATGAGATTATTTTAAATAATTTTGAATATACAAACAAGAAATGGTGGAAATGATACTTTTCAACTAAATTAAAAGGCCAGTAGGTGCCAGTAGTGAGCGTTTAATGAGTGAGTCA
>NW_015670386.1:1337387-1357543 GCF_001515625.1 Sinocyclocheilus rhinocerous | reverse complement strand
TCTATGGTATCGAGCTTATATATATATATCATGTGTGTGTGTCTGTGTTTTGTTTTGTTTTTTGCAAATATGATTTATTCTGAAGCAATATTCTTATCAGTTTTCTATCAGCTGTAACATATAAATCTGCATGCTTTTTATATTTAATCCAAGGGCATTTTTTACCTTTATAGAGGGCATTTTCCCCCTAACCTCATTAATACTTCATCTTTCATTTCAAATTCTTACATTTAATCTATAAATTAAATTATAATAATGTGATTATTATTATCTCTACGTTATCAAATTAAATCATTTACACTAAAACAATACAATTGCATTGAATAATGTTATGAGATTATTTTAAATAATTTTGAATATACAAACAAGAAATGGTGGAAATGATACTTTTCAACTAAATTAAAAGGCCAGTAGGTGCCAGTAGTGAGCGTTTAATGAGTGAGTCATTGAGTCGTTCATTCAAATGATTCGTTCAAACGGCAGATTCATCAGATGTTTATGCATGGGCTAATGAAACTGACTCAACCAATTCGTTCACAACACGGGGCTCAAACCCCGGCCCAATTTAAACCCTGCCGATAGGTCAATTGTGTTATGACTGTGTATGTGCATATTATGTCTGTGTCTGGGGTTGATAAGATTTTCTTTTTATTAAGTATTTATGATAAAAATTTCATTAAAAACCGTAAGATTGCATACTTTTAAATAGTTATTTTCTATTTTAATATATCTTAAAATGTAATTTATTCCAGTGATGCAAAGCTGAATTTTTAGCAGCCATTACTCTAGTCTTCAGTGTCACGTGATCATTCAGAAATCATGCTAATATGCTGATTTGGTTCAAGAAACATTTCATCAGTAATGTTGAAAACAGTTGTGCTTGTATTATTTTTGTGGAAACCGTAAAACTTTTATTCTTTGCTCAATAGAAAGTTCAAAAGAACAGGATTTCTTTGTAATAGAAATCTTTTCAACATTATAAATGTCATTTTCAGTCGGTTTAATGCATAGTCACTGAATAAAAGTATTAATTTCTTTACTAAAGTCTTACTGACCCCAAACCTTTGAATGCTAGAGCAGTGGTTCTCAACCGGTGTGGGTTGTGACCCAAAAATGGGTCACACATCTGTTTTGCTTGTGTCACTAAAGATTCCAATTTAATATTAAACAAATATTAATATTAAATAATAAAAATAGACAAACTATAAAAAATAAAACTAAATATGACCCATATTAAATGCAGGTTACATAAACTGGGTTCTGAAGCAAAGCTTGTTGAGAGCCATCGTTTTAGAAAAGTGTAGACACACCTAACTGATTTAACTATAAATTAAAAATAAATCTGTTAAAATCCAGACTTCCTGCTGAAAAGCAGCAACCATCCACCAATCCAGGCCCCTTCCCTTCCCAGACTATTTCCACATGCTCTAAAGTCTCCTCCAATCAGAATGGGCCCAATCGTCAGAGCCAGCCTACAGTGGGAGGAGCTAAGCCCAGCACCTTGCCTGCAAACCTGGATGAATTCAAAGTGGGTAACAGTTGTAATTTATGTACTTATACTAAAGCAATAACACTGACTACTAATTTTGGCAATTTTGGTTCAAGTATTTTTCCCACTTACTCTATGGAGATTTGTAAAAAAAAAAAAAAAAACATCAATAAAGAGTTCTAAGCCATGAACCAAACCAACCAGCTCTGAAATGAATCACACTATTACAACTTTTAGAGAAAATGATGGGAATTGTTACTTCCAGATCCCAACTATTTCACTCTTGTGGATCTCTCTTCCAGGTTGCTGAACTTAAACATGAGCTCAAATTGAGGAAGTTGACTGTATCAGGCACCAAGAACGATCTCATTGAAAGACTGAAGAACTACCAGGAGCAAATCAGTGGTTCATCAGCCACAGGCGCTGCAACTACGAAAACAGTCTCTGCTCATTTACCACGGGTGTCAGTTCAGTCATCTGGTGCCGTCCCACATCAAGCCCCGAAAGACACGGTTGTTCCAATGTCAGCTTTTCCCGTAGCGGCTACCACTAGGGTCCACAGTACAACTCCACCTCAAATCATGCGCTTCAGCAGCACTAGCTCCTCTCCTCCTGCATCTCCTACCCCCTCTGATCGCTCTCTGGCTGGATTGAGTCCCGATGAGACCAGCTGCAATGGGGATGTGTTTGGAGAAATGGTAGGTCTGTGGTTTTGAAGATGCACAGCAGAAATCGTGAAAAGAAAATTAGGGGTGTGGCCCTGTTTAATTTCTTTTAAGAACTTGTGTTTCTCCATTAACAGGTTACCTCACCTCTCACCCAGCTCAGCCTGCACCCCTCTCCAGATCACCCATCCCCAATTAAAGAGGAGTCTCATGGGCAGATGCAGGCCTCCTGCTGCCTTTCTCACCCGGGGCCCCTGTTAGCCGCACAGCCTCACGATCCAAGTCCCGTGGCAGCATCAGGATCTGCTGTGTCTCTTCTGAACAAAGACCAAATGCTTCAAGAGAAGGACAAGCAGATCGAGGAGTTGACACGCATGCTTAGGCAGAAGCAGAGGCTGGTGGAGACCCTGCGTTCTCAGCTGGAGCAGGGTAAGCGCGGAGCAGCCGCAGAAGTTACAGACAACACGGTTAACGCTGAAATACCATTGCTGTCTAACGGAGTGGAAGTGAAGGTAAAGGAAGAGATTAAGGATGAAATGGACACAACAGAGGACCTGCAGAAGCAAGTCCAGCCCCAGAAGAAGATCCAGATGCAGTGTTCGCAGCAGACGCTGCTCAAACTGCAGCAGATTCACCGGCTGCAGGTGCAGCAGCAGCAGCAAATGCTGGTGGACCTACCAAACGTACAGCAACAGAAGACACAGTTACTGCAACAGCAAAAACAACAGCAGCAAATGGGCCCACCGAAACTGCAGCAAGAGCAAGGAAAAACACAGGTGTTGCTGTTGCAGCAACAGAAGACGCAGTTACTGCAACAGCAGCAGAAAGCGCAATTACTGCAGCAGCAGAAGGCGCAGCTACTGCAGCAGCAGAACGTTAAGTTACTACAACAGCAGCAACAGAAGACTCTGTTACAACAGCAGCAGAAAACTCAGTTGCAAAAGAAGACGCAGTTACTGCAACAGCAGCAGCAGCAAAAGTTGCAGCAGCTAATCATCCAGCAGAGGCAGCAAAATCAGCTACAAAGCAATCAGAAGAAGCAGCAGAAGCCTCAAAATCAGCCACAGCAGCAGTTGCAGACACCACAGGTCAGCCACGTTTCCAGCTTATCAAATACCTTAGATATTGATTTGGATGGCATTGTATGTTTTTTGTTTAATGCCGTTCTTGCCACTGTTTTACATTGTTTTTTTTGTTTTTTTTACAGGTTTCACAGGTGCTTGTCAATCAGCAGTCTAGCACTCAAATTACTACGTCTTTTCCACTGGATCTCCTGAAAGCTCATCCCACACCCACTTTGGTCACTGACAGCAACGGCAACCGCTATCTGATTGCACTCACCAGTAATAGTGTTGATAGCCTGACTGGAAAGTCTCCTCAGAGCAAATCCAATGGACAAATCACTCTACAGGTGACTAAACAACAGTTTATCTATTAATATCTTAATTTCATTTATATATACTCTACTGTTTAAGTTTGTGGTCTGTACATTTTTTAATGGTTTGTGAATTTGTGGATTAATGGATTGTGAGTAAAGAATGTTTTTTATTTAAAATATCTTGTATCTATTTTAATATGTTTTAAATGTAATTTATTCTTTGAATTGCAAAGCTGATTTTTCAGCAGCCAGTAATGCAGTCTTCAGTGTCACATGATCATTTAGATACTATTCTAATATGCTGATTTGGGGCTTAAGAAAAATTGTCTTATCAATGCTGACATTTTTTCTTTATATATTTATCTCAATCGTTGGTTTGTTGTGTTTCAGAGATTGCAGTCGACCCCTACCAAGCTCCCTAGCCAGTCATCTACTGATATGGCTAGTTCTGCCAACCAATCACAGACTGTCAGAGAACCCATCACCAAAGTATGTGCATATAACATGTGGATGTGCTTTTTTCAAACTTATTACAGTTATGAAAAATAGCATGAATTAGAGAGCTCTCTGTTGATTTGAACGCTGAAGTCTAAAGGTACATGAAATACTAAGATGTACAGCAGATATGTACAAATAGTGTATGATGAAAGACAATAAGCATGTTATTTTCAACCTATGAGCCAAAATTTGTTAATTTAAGGATTTTTTGACTATTCTGCATGTTTGAAATCAACATAGAGTGAACATCACATGGATTTGAGTTAGATGTGCTTGATTCACACTAGATTTGAACATACTCTCAGGGTTTTTCCTCAGCCATTCAAAAGCAATGTCATGGTCCAGTAGTACAAAGGAATTGCATGTTTACCCTGTGATGTGCACTTAATTACAGTTGTGCATTAAATTATTGATATAAAAAGGTATTCAAATACATGTTAGGGATGTTCATTTCGGTCATTTTTCCTAACCAATAACCGACACTCGTTAACCGATTTTTAACCGTTAACCGACAAGATTATTTTTAATTAGAATTTAATTAAATTAGAAAGGATAAGTGTCTGTGACCCATTAAAAATACAGGAAAAAATTCAAGTGATTGCGCTGGCGCCGCATGTGCGCGCACAGTTAAGCATTGCTACCTTGACAATGCAGTCTGTTAATTATCATAATAAAATATAGTCAGTCAGACATATGGAAAAAACACACTGCTCAGTTTAAACATGTAATAAAATCTGTGCCATTAAGTGTTATCACAGTACCGCCATGATGTTATGCAAAACATTTTGTTTTACGTGGATATTGGAACGCCAGTGAAGTAGGCTACATAATAAATAATAATTAATTTGCCATTCAAATACATCGCGAATACGGAAACATTTGATTTTGTGTGGAATGACAAATGTTGGTTTCAGTTTCGTTTTAGCATAAATGAATTCGTTTTGGCTTGTCGTTTATATTGCTATAGCTTCTTATATTTTTAATTCTTGTTCTTTTCTAAATAGGCCTACTGTTAATTGAAAGGCTTTGTTGTGGAGTGAGGGGAAGTAAAATAGCCTAGCTATGTTTACAGTGATTATTATAATGTTTGTAAACATTTTGCGTTTTGCGCGTCGGTGTGCACACTCACATTGGCGCCCTTTGTTTAGTCACAAGGCGTTAAACGTCGGCGATAATCGCCCGCGGTTGAACAAGCCTTTATACGCGACTTGTTTTTTTCCCTCTAAAAAACAATTTTTTTTATACGCGTAGTTAGGCCTGGGCAGGTTAAAACCGAAACCAAGCCATTCACACAGAACCCATATTCAGCGCATTTTCTAGACGGACAAATACGACTGGTGCACTCGCGTCTATAAAAAAGGTTATAAAAAAATGTCAATAATTATCGATACTGAACGATATGAAACATTATATATTTGATAAATGTTTTAGCTATATCGCCCAGCCCTACGCGTAGTGTATTTTAACCATGCAGCAAATCTTTTTAAATATTTTGATAAATTACTGGAAAAAAAATAAATAAACTTTTTAAACCGTTTAACTGATTGTCAAAATTCTATACGTTCGGTTAACGGTTAAAATGAACATCCCTAACATGTGTGCATTTGTGGATTGTATTGAGAGCTAACTAAACCATGTATATGCATTAGTAATTACTGGAATATAAGGGGATAGGCTGCAGATAGTTGTTCTTTCTCTCCTCTCCGCAGTTGACCCATGTTAAAATCTCCCATTTCCAGGTTCAGAAAGTAGGGCTCCACTTGGAAACCACCCGTGTTAAAGAGTCTAGCCAGCCAGTGTCTGCACCACCCAGCTTTGAGCCCTTCTTCTGTGAGGAATCCAACCCACTGAGCAAACCCTCCTCACCTCCTTCGTTTAAGGTATTGCACATGCATTAATAATGTTATTACCCATTTTGCCTTTGCCTTTTTCTCCTTCTTGCTTTGTTTCGAGCTAAAGCTAGTATTTCTTTTTCCATCTTCCTCTACACATCATCTCCATCAATTCTAGGAGGACATTTGCCCAACTTTTGATAGACACACTTTATTCATCCCTTCCTCCCCAAAGCCGAACCCTCACCCTCCTCAGCGTTTCAAAGTATGGCTTTTACTCATTCATTCTTTCTTCTTTGTTCTTTGTTCTTTCTCTTTCATTTTTTCACCTTCTTTTCCTGTTTAAACCGTTTTTTTTCTTATTGTAACATTGATGGTATTGTCTGTTTACAGGATAATGTCTCAAACAACCAGCAAATAGATGATCTGTTTGAAATCCTGATCAAGAGTGGAGGTAAAAGAGTCTTTTTACTTTAGAAATTGATCATTTTATTCAGCAAGGATGCTTTAAATTGATCCAAAATGACAGTGAAGACATTTATAATACAAAGAGAAAGGAAAAATTGAAATCGCATCATATGACCCCTTTAAAAGAATTATTTTTCAAATAAATGCTGTTCTATTTATCTTTCTATGTATCAAAGAATCCTGGGGGGGAAAAAGGGATCTACAAAAATATTAAGCAGCACAACTGTTTTCAACATTGATAATAAGAAATGTTTCTTGGGGACCAAATCAGCATATTAGAATGATTTCTGAAGGATCACATGACTGCTGAAAATGAAGCTTTGTAATTTTAGGAATAAATTACATTTTAAAATATATTAAAATAGAAAACAGCAGTATTTTACAAAATTACCGTTTTTACTGTATTTTGATCAAATAAATGCAAACTTGGAAAGCATAAGAGACCATCAAAAAAAAAATATCTTACCCACCTCAAACTTTTGAATGGTAGTGTGAATATATATAAAAAAATAATAAACCTCTCTTCTTTCTCAGAAATTTCATCTGGATTTAAAGCCAGTCAAGACCCCTCCCTGTCAGACCTCCACACAAGCCCACCCACTCCATCTCCACCTCCTTCTCCGCTCCACCTCTCGCCACCCACACATCACCCTGACCCCGTCCCCGCCCCTTCCCAGCAGCTCCCGGACACCCAGGACAGGCCTTGCTCTGGAACCGGTCGCCTGGAGGACTTCCTGGAGAGCACCACCGGTGCTCCTCTTCTCGGCGTGGAGCCGGGCGGCCCGTTGACGTTAATCGATGACCTCCACAATCAAATGCTGAGCACTTCCAGTATTCTGGACCATCCCCCATCTCCAATGGACACCAGTGACCTGAGCTTCTCACCCCACCCCGCCAGCCTGGACTTTGAAGACCCCACCTTGGATGGCATGGATTGGCTGGACATACCCGTGGTAGGAGGGGGCAGTAATTCTAACAGTGGGGGTATGGTTCTTGCCCCTCTGAGCTCGCACACCCCACCCAGTGTATTTTCCGTAGACTTTTTGGACAGTTCGGATCTGCAGCTCCACTGGGACTCATTGTAGCTTTTGGTCTTAATTGCTTGACGACACACAATTAATTTAGCACCTTCAACCTTACTGTGTATATGCTGTACACAAAACACTTCTGACGCACATGCTGTTTCTTATGCTGAAAAGCTTCAATTTTTCTTCATATTCCAATGCCGAATGGTATTTAAACAGTTCCTGCGTCTGATAGGTTCTCTTAAGCACTGAATTTGAAGCTGTCATTTACTTCATCATACCCAAATGTTTTACATCACATGGCGTTGTTGCCTTTGCCAACAGAGAGACCAATCTGGACCCCACCACCAACTTCTCACACTATCGACAGCTCAACTAAAGAATCCATAGTTTGCTCTAGCTTTTAGACAAGTTGTCTATGCTGGTGGTTAGGATCATTTTTCACTGTAAGCACACCAGTTACTATACTCCACTACCTGTCTTTGGCACCATATAGTGTTATTTCTACCCATTTTAATAAAGCTATGACTTCATAACCATGATATGAGGCTATTTCTGCTCCACAGGTTTCACATTTTCCTTCCATCAACAAACTAAATGGAGGGAAAATATGAGAGATAAAAGTCATCCTTGCTTTTGGCTAGTTCTTCCAACATTGCACTTAAGCCGACCCGACTGGTGCTCTGGTCTACACGACCCAATGTATTGGGCTTTGCAGGGAACCAGGTTTGGTGACGTTCACCGGATCTCTATGCATTGCTGTACTTTAGGATCATGTATTGATGAAACCTTTGTTCCTTTCCCTCTGATTGTAGCGATTCGCTGGTGGAGGTCAGTGCTGGGGTTCAGGTTTCAGAATATTAGGAACTTCTTGTTTTTTTAAAAAGAAAAAAATAAATAAAAGAAAAAAAATGCAGTGTGGAGTGTGTTTTGTTGTTGCATCTACTTTCACATATACACAGTGCATTCACACACAAAGGTCATTTCTTATTCTGCTATTGAAGCAAACATGATTTTATTACCCTACTCCTGCCTGTGGAGGCTAGTCTGTATACTATTAAAATAAAGTATTTAGATGTCTTCAAAATTGTACTAAAAAATAAAAACCAGACAATTCATTACGTTTGCCCCTAGTGGATATCCAATGGGTAGCAAATAAGCAAACAAAGTTTTAGAATAAATAGTGATATTTGTAAAAGTAAATATAAATACATTTTAAAAAGCAATTTTACATGCATGTCATAAAAGATTTTACATTACTAATTCTGCATTTGGCAGTTGCTTTTATCTGAAGTGACTTGCATTGTTTTCAAAATATATATTATTTTCTGTCATGTACATTTTATGAGATACGTCGTAATCATTTTATATATCAGTTCAGTTTCTTAATTAGACAATAAAAAATCACAACAACAAAAAAACCTGTACGCTGTGTGGAGGATTGAGATTTCTGTTGTTATTAGAGAAAAGGCTGGAGATTGAAATGAGTGTTAAAGGGATATTTTGTCCAAAATTTAAACCCTTAATCTATATGATTTTCTAAAGGAAATGATGATTGACAGTCTCAGTCACCTTTCACTTTCATAGCATCCTTTTCCCCATACAATTAAAAAGGGATTAAGAGTCTCCGCAAAATGTGTTCCACAAAATAAAGAAAATTATTTACATTAACATGAAGGTGATGAAATGATTAAATATATTTTTAATTAATAGCATATATTTTTAATATTTATTTAATATTTTAAATTTTATCGTGATAAATTATATTTTTCTACTACACTCTGCGGTATCATCGGTGACCAAAAGAGAGCGCAAGAGATCTAGTACAGGCCAGATTATCATATGACAACCAGCGGCTCAGTGGTGCTGTGTGAGGCCAACCAGTTTAAAATATTTCAAATATGCTGCTGTTTTCTGCCTCTATAACCCTGAACGAATTTACCTGCCTGTTGTGCCTGGTGAGTGGTGATTTTTAAGGAAGTTCGGGAAAGAGTCATACTTATGGAGTCAAATAATGCCACATATATATGCAACATAATAAAGTTTTGCAAAAGAAAATAAAGTTTTGCAAAAGAAAATAAAGTTTTGCAAAAGAAAATAAAGTTTTGCAAAAGAAAATAAAGTTTTGCAAAAGAAAATAAAGTTTTGCAAAAGAAAATAAAGTTTTGCAAAAGAAAATAAAGTTTTGCAAAAGAAAATAAAGTTTGCAAAACTTTATTTTCTTTTGCAAAACTTTATTTTCTTTTGCAAAACTTTATTATGTTGCATATATATGTGGCATTATTTTGACTCCATACATACTATTACGTGGAATTAACGTGTGGAAGTATAAATGCAGCAGTAACCAAACACACAGTCTGCTAAAAGCATTACAACGTTTGAAAAGTTTTATTTTGTAAAGAGACATTGTTTGAGGTACAAATCCACATTTGAAAACTGATTCATAATTTCAAGCATTACTTTCTTGGGTTTATTGGTGGTTACTCGTATTTACTCAAAACGTGAATATAAAACCGTAAATTTCCTTTCAATATAGCCTTTCTTGTTTTATTTCTTCAGTCGTTGTTAAAAGCCCTTATATGACTAGTTAAATAATCTAGCACAGTTTTTACACAATACTGTAGGCATTACTAACGTAACAAATAGTATTTATACTAACACTAGGATTTCAGATATCTTTAAACGTTACAA
This sequence comes from Sinocyclocheilus rhinocerous, assembly GCF_001515625.1. Classification (NCBI taxonomy): domain Eukaryota; kingdom Metazoa; phylum Chordata; class Actinopteri; order Cypriniformes; family Cyprinidae; genus Sinocyclocheilus; species Sinocyclocheilus rhinocerous. Next base: position 1,347,497 of record NW_015670386.1, on the reverse strand, counting down.
AGCGTCTGTGTAGTTCCTAAATATTCTCTTATTAAATAATACAATTCTTGTACAGAAATATATATTTACAGAAATATTTTTAGTATGCTTAATATACATTTCAAAACAGAAAAAGCAGAAGTGCCCAGTTTACAGGAGGGTTGAAGAAAAGCGAAACACACGCAGTACAGTAAAGGAAGCACTTATAAGTACATATATTTTAATACTAAAACATTTTAAGGAACATCACACTAGCAAGAGTGCTGTTGATCTGAATGATAAGCTGTGCTAATATTCAGACAGTGAGTGTGATATATTACTTTTATACAACAGTTTAACAAGTAACAGTGTGGAGTAACACTGATTTCCCCTCCTTGTTCAAAGAGTTCTCTAATCACTATGGGTTTTACATTTCCCAATCCCACTAGCTGGGGATTTAAGTCATACCACAATCTGAATTTGAATCTCCAGGTTCTACCGCAGATTATTAGCTGACACAGTTAGCTTGGATTCTGAAGTGTCAGACTTTTCCCCGTCAGACTTGCTATATGGTATTGAAGTAGATCTTGTTTTTGCATTTGGATACATTGTTTCTGAGGTAAAAGTTCTGGTAACTCTCTCCAGTGATCCAAGTGAAAGGAAGGACACACAAGTATAAGGTAAACAGTGCAAGGCTCACCTACAAGAGAGCTAGTGCTTGTGAGATCTTGATTTCAAGGATGGTTAATTCACTAGAGCTGATATTTTTGCCATTGCATAGCTTGTTTTACAAGATTGATGTGCTTCATTCCCAGTTCCAAGGTCCAGATTATTGCTCAGAGCTGCTGGCATCATTTCTTGAGCCTCACACCATGAGGCAATCCACCTTGGTCAACAATCTGTAAAGTGAGCTACTCAGCATGACAGTGAGGACTGGACACTTTTAGTCAGACGGTCTTGTGTAACGGAGGAGATAGTGAAGATCAGACTCTTTTTAAGCAAACAAGAGATAAAAAAACAGGAATAAGTTGAAGTTAGATGTTTGATAATGTCTTCACTCCATGACTGGAGTGATTTGAATGTAAAACTATAATGAAATTGACTCATGAAACAAGATTTTCTTTGTTTCCACAGAAAATTCATCCAGGACAGAGCCGATAGCCTTGTGGGCAGCATTCTGCCATGCAGTTCATAATCTGACCAGAGTTTGAGTCCTGTCTTGGGGTCCTTTCTTAATCCCAACCTTCTTTTGCTTCTACTTTGCTTCCTGTTAAAGTGATAGTTCCTGCAAAAATGAAAATTCTGTCATTAATTACTCTCCTTCATGTTGTTCCAAACCCGTAAACCCTTCATTAAGATTCGGAACACAAATTAACATATTTTGGATGAAATCCGAGAGCTTTCTGACCCTGCATAGAAAGCAATGGAACTACCACATTCAAGGCCCAGAAAGGTAGTAAGGACAGCATTAAAATAGTCCATGTGACATCAGTGGTAATTTTATGAAGCTACGAGAATACTTTTTGCATGCAAAGAAAACTGGGTAACTTCTCTTCTGGGTAATTCTTCGACACACGTTCACAAGAGTACCACGACGCAATGCATGTGCATTCCTCTGCTTGCAAACAAGCCACAGCACATCCAGTAAGAAGAGAAGAAATTGTTGAATTCATTTATTTTTGTTTTCTTCACCCACAAAAAGTATTCTCGTACCTTTATAAAATTAAAGTTGAACCACTGATGTCACATGGACTATTTTAACAATGTCCTTAATACCCTTTTTGGGCCTTGAACGTGTCAGTTGTGTTGATGTCTATGCAGGGTCAGAAACCTCTTGGATTTCATCAAAAATATATTCATTTGTGTTCCTAAGATGAACGAAGGTCTTTGGATTTGGAACAACATGAGGGTGAGTAATTAATTACAGAATTTAATTTACAGAATTTTGGGTGAACTATCCCTTTAAGTTCTGTCCCAAGAATGCCAAACATGCCAAAAATAAAACAAAAAAAAATCTGTATTCAGAGAAAAAGAAGAAAAATGCATCTAGACAGTTTAAAGCTTTGAGAAATGTCTTTCTCAGTATAAATGTTTCATGGTTCTTTATCAGACTTGTCAAGTTAGTGTTATATTCACTGACAGATCAACTTCATTCTTTTGTACAAAGGTGATTGTAACCCACAGGAACTGGATTGGTATGCCTTATGTTTTTTTTTCACAACATCATTCCCCTAAAACAAATGAGTAATTTAATGAGTGACGTTCTCACAGCGAGACTACCCAAGCTGGAGAGGAAGACCGTGAAATTTGCTCAAGCTCGAAAAACCTTTCTTCATGAGCACAAAATCCTCAACTCACTCAGCAAAGCTTATACTTAAATCCTAGTGTGAGACCAGGCGTCTGGGTGTTGCTCTTTGCCTCTTCTTGGGCAGGAGAACGAGTTTGTTTTGTGTCTTTTTTCACATAAAGAATCCTGGGGTTGTGTTTACCTAAAGATGGGCAGGATAACGTCCCTTAATGACATAAATTTAGGCTGACGTGATGATGGCATTGTCCCCGTTGAGCTAATGTGGCTTAGGGCGCCATTCCTGTGTTCTGATGTGAACACTCACCTCGTTGTCAGTGACACAGAGGCCAGAGATGAACTCAGAAAAGTGGGTCGCATATAAACTATATAAAAAGAGGGGTTTAACACTGAAAGTAGAAATGACTACGTAGTCCTGACATTGTAGTATTTGTGCATTCGGTCTGATAACAGTCAGCAGTGTTGTTTCTTTCTTTCCCATTTCCTCAGACAGTGACCTCCGTCTTGCTGTTGGTCTGGTAGGCCTTATGTTTGGGATGTGGCTGATACAGTGGTTGTCCCGCATAGGCTGTGGGCTGGGAGAGGAACTCCGGTAGTGTTTCTATGCTGTACTGTCTCCTGCTGCTGTAGGTCTGACGGCGAGCGGAATGCCCTGGATGCGAAGTCTGCCGGTGGACATGTCTTTGTCCAGAATCCCAAGCTTTGAAGGCTGAGCTGGAAAGCTGAGGGTGGGTGATGGTTTTTGGGATGCGGGTCCTCTCCAGCTGGTTGGTTGGGATTGAGATCGAAATGGGGGAATGGATGTCATGGGAAGGGAGGACCTGGTGGAGGTAGGACTTGTCTTTCTTGTGCATCGGCATTGGTTGGAAAGGTGCAGGACGGGAATGATGCTGAGAGAAATCCATTAGTGGATAACTTTTGTAGTAGCCCCTGCTCGCAGTATCGGCTATAAGAGTGAAGAAGAAATGGAAATAGTTAGAGAGGGACAAACATTTACATTGCACAATTATAACTGAGTTGCACCAGGCACATTTATAGTCAAGCTACAGTTTTCATGTGGCTACTTCGCATGTAAACAAACATGAGATGGGAGGAAAAATTATATTTGAATACTTTTGTGTTCTCTCACAAAAGTTCTGCATTTCCCTAAGAATCTTAGCGTTCACTTGCAAAAGTTATATTTAAAGAGCAGCACTAGAGCAGTTCACAGTGTACTTTTTAGATTTCCTCTGAAACCCTCCACCATCCCCAGCTCCACCTGTATGGATCTGCTATGGGGTATTATATGCCATTTATTAGGACTGGGTAAAAAATATCGATATGTCGATATTAATCGATTCTCATTTTTACGGAATGATATCGATTCTTAAATCCCAAGAATCGATTAGTCTAGCCTGAGGCATTTGTTGCATCCAGTGGGGACATAATTACGGATTATAATGACTTATATTGTCTTTTTTTCGTGTTGCGTTGCATCTCTCCGCGTAAACATAAAACCATGTCTGCATTTGTGATCGGAGAAATTACAAACAACAAGCGCTACTCTACACTGCTCAAAACTCGCGTTTGAATCATCAGTGGCAAATCCTTAAAATGAAAACGTACTTACAGTCTGTGAGAGTGAGCAGAGGCCGGGGGATAAAAGTATTTTCACACGGCGGGCTAGAGTGAGCAGAGGCGGCGGGCTTGAGAACGGCGCGGCCGGCGGATTCGACAAAGCAGCAGCCGGTGGGCTTGTGGCAACCACATGTGACGACCCCGGGCTGGACTCCGCTTCGTCCACGGTGAAAGCCGATCCGGCGATCCACAGCGCAAAGTTGATGTATTCCCTCAGCGACCAGCACGGATCAGCTCTAGGCATGACGAAGCGGATATCGTCCTCTTTTGGAAGGTCAAACAAAGTAGTTTCGTTTTCACAACGAAACACACAGCGCCTTCACGACATGGCGGCGGTGGCAACAATACTACAGCGAGAATAAAAGTTACGCCTTCTTTCTTTGCATGAACATTTGGACGGCGTTATGCAAATCTTCCCACATCATGACGTAGACATGTGGGGGCGTGTTAGAACGAGCTGTTTTAGGTAGGCGTGGCTGACTCTTAACTTTTATAAAGAATATCTCTTTGGATTTGAGACTTTAGTCTTTGCAGCTTTACAGATCTTCTTTATGCACCAAGAGCTTGTAACACTTCAAAGAGAAAGGAAAAATTGAAATCGCATCATATGACCCCTTTAAATACTCACAGCACAGTTTCAGCATACTGGCAGTAACAAGTGCCTTTGCAGCAGCAGCAATAATCTACAACTACAGCAATAACCAACAGCAGCAGCATAGCAGATCTATTCCACCAAGACCAAATACATTAACATTGTCATATTTATTACCATGCTAAAATCTTTAGAGAGTTGTCATGATAGAAATAATATAATGAGCATCATTGGAAATCCGTCTAATGAAACCATGAGTTTGACGTATCACCTTTCAGTCGAGTTTTGATGAACCATATGAAACAGCAGTGTCTGTATTCTTGTTGAGATGTCCACTGAGAGCTTGTCCATTTTTATTAAACACTGACTTTATGCTGCCTGAAATGTTTAAAGGTCATGCCTTGGACATGAGTTATCTTTCTTCTCACTGTATTTACCTGCGAGCTGCTCGCTCGGTCTCGTCTCATTAATGTCTCCTAGCTGTATCTATTCCACCAAGACCAAATACATTAACATTGTCATATTTATTACCATGCTAAAATCTTTAGAGAGTTGTCATGATAGAAATAATATAATGAGCATCATTGGAAATCCGTCTAATGAAACCATGAGTTTGACGTATCACCTTTCAGTCGAGTTTTGATGAACCATATGAAACAGCAGTGTCTGTATTCTTGTTGAGATGTCCACTGAGAGCTTGTCCATTTTTATTAAACACTGACTTTATGCTGCCTAAAATGTTTAAAGGTCATGCCTTGGACATGAGTTATCTTTCTTCTCACTGTATTTACCTGCTCGCTCGGTCTCGTCTCATTAATGTCTCCTAGCTGTTCTTGTTCTTGCATTGCATTAAATCATGAGGATTTAGAAGGTGTGTACATGTGCGTATATCAGGGGACATATTGTATATGGTCCTACATGACTGAATTAAAAAAAAAATTTTTTAAAAAAGGATTGAGTACACTTCCTGTGGATGTTCTTTTGGTCTTAGCCTCATCAAATCCAATATCAAATTTATAAACTGATGTCAGATGGCGTTCTTTCAAGTAACATAGTCATCGAGTTATTTTTTCCTTTTTTCTCATTCATTACTTCCTTTTTGCCACAAGGTGATTCAAACAGATGACATCTGAACAGCCTCCAGATTACTTCAAAGGCTGTATTGTCAGTGCACATAATCATCATCATCATCATCATCACGGTGCGCTGATTGCAGACCATCCTGGCATTGGATCTTTGTTTGGTAACAATCAGATACAGACGTGTTCATATGTGTTAGTAGCTAATAATGTGACAGAATCATTGTGATCCAGACACTATTGGCTTAACATGTTCCCAGAATGTAGGGCAGGCTAATGCTCCTGCCTGAAAGTAAATGGACTACAAGAAGCACCTCTCAAGCCCACAGCTCTCTTTTTAAAATGAGTCTTTCTTTGGCAAAATGCAATGAGATCTGTTTATCATTTGTTTATTAAACTTGAGAAAACTAGAACAGTAACGAGGCGCTTTCACACAGACAGCCTATTTTTGTGAATTTAACAACATTTCACGTTTAGAGGTCGTGTGAACAACACCCATTGTTGAAATGCAACAAATAAGTACTCCACTAATTTGCTGGCTAAAGCATTATAACACTGCTCCAAAAAATATGTATTCATATGTGTGAATAAGTGCCATAAGATAAATAAGACTTGAGTACAAAAGTAAAAAAAAAAGTTTTGAAAGTATCACAAAGTTTTAAAGAAGCCTATTCACACCACGAACAACCATAATGATACACTGCATCAGTGTTCACAACAACAGATGATAAAAGTTCTGTTTATTATTACTTAAATGACTTAAATGCTTGAGCTTTTCAAAGTTGGATGGATTTTTGATTGGCTTAATGTTTTTATCCTTCATCAGCTGGAAAGAAAAATAGCTCTGGAAGTTATTCCATCAATATTGTCCCTCTGTTTTGCTATCGTTATAGTTGTGGTCTGGACTTTGCTATTCTCATAGAATTAGAAAAATCCTTATAGGTATCTTTATAGTTATTGTACTTGGTGAGAACAGCCCTTTACTCCACACCATGTAGTTGGTTATGCAGTAGAAAATTTTGGTTATCTACATTGTGGGGAAAAATGAATCAGATGAGACAGAACTCGAAAGAAAGGAGATTTTCTCCATGAGATCGGATAAAGAAATTAGTCTACAGATTAAGGGTCTATATAAAGGTCATTTTAGCAAATTACTAGAAGTTTTTAAAAGCTTAGCTGTTGCATGTTTAAACTGCAGATGTGGCTATTTACCGGAATACGTCATTTTAATAGTTTTTGTGTACAGCTGGCCACTGATTAACTTATAAACAAAAGATAAATATTATGCATCCTGAATAATAAAAGCATCAGCTTGAATGAAGATATAAAAATGCAGCTTAGACTAAAAATAAAACTGATTTCCACTCTACACTTCTTTTGCCATTTTAAAGGTCTGATGAGAAAATATGCAACATCTTTTGTGTAGTGAGGATTACGTGTGTAAATCTGACAAAACACTTGAATATGCAACTCTGTCTAGATGTGTTGTCACCAGCACTGGATGTTAAATTGAGTACCGGGGGTGAAACAGAGTAACCTTGTAGTGCCCCAACTGTGGTCCTCACCACACCAGAGGGCTTCCCTGATTCTGTCAGTCAAACTTAGGGACTGTTGTTTATGGCATGCAGCAGAGCATGAAATAATTCAACATCTGTGAATGAAGTGTGCTTGTGCACATAGTAACATTACCAACTGCTTTCAGAGAGTTGTACTTATTCAGCGCCAGGCCTGGTATACTGAGGTTGCTTTGAGGATGAGAGAGTCTGGCCGATGTACCAAAAGAGAAGCCAGCGTTGTTTAGATGATACTGCTCTGGAATACAGAAGAACAGTAGAAGAACATTAAAAAGACTCTGTATGTGATCACATCAGTATTTCATGTATAAATAATATATACATGTATTTCATAAATACCCTAGTAAAGACATTTGGGCTTCTATTCCAAATAAATGCTGTTCAAAAATATATCACAGTTTCCACCAAATCAGCATATAGAATGATTTCTGACAGACCATGTGACACTGAAGAATGGAGTAATGACTGCTGAAAATTCAGCTTTGCATCACAGGAATAAAAATAAAATAAAAATATAACAGTTATTTCTAAATTGCTATTATATTTCACAATATTACATTTTTTTCTGTATTTTTGATCAGATAAATGCATTCTTGGTGAGCATAAGTAGCATTACAAATCTTAATCAAAATTTTATATATATATACACTCTAAAAAATGCTGGGTTAAATACAACTCAGCGCTGGGTAAAATATGGACAAACCCAGCGATTGGGTTGTTTTCAACCAACAGTTGGGTTAAATGTTTAACCCAACCTTCTGGGCAATAACTCAACCACTGGGTCAAAACAACCCAGTCGCTGGGTTTGTCCATATTTTACCCAGCATTGGGTTGTATTTAACCCAGCATTTTTTAGAGTGTATATATATATATATATATATATATATAAAATGCCATTTTAATTTCAGGTGAGAACACTAGCACAAACTACACTGTTACAATGCAGAAAAACATGCTGTGTCTGTGTTTAAGTCACTTTGTAGAACTGCAGTAGAGACCTATTTAAATCCGCTCTATATGCTGCGATCCTATCTTGACCACTGAGATGTAGTTCAGCCTGAATGACCTAATTTTCCTTATAAGCTGTGGGTGACAGCACAGGAAGGACATTGATGCAATTAATGAACGTTAGATGTTGCTTTCCTTCTTTCCTGTTTGTTCCATTACTCATTAGTCACATTTCATTTAACATGAGCTGTGTGTTGAGAGATGTGGACAGCTATTCTTTTAGGGTGAACATGTGTTACACATTCTGAAATCACCCTGGCATTTCCTTGTAGCGGTAAACAGTGTTTTTAATGCTTTAAATGAATGTTGCATGAAAGCCAAGAGCATACCCTTCAGTGGGTTAATTTGGACAAGTACGCTTAGACCCAGAGTACCCAAAAACCCTGTCTGGGACAGTTCTGATGTCATTATGTGGCATCAAAGGCATGTCTGGGTAATTCTGATGTTTATTTGCATGCAGTTTACATGTTTGCTCAAGATCATTTGCGGCATTTCAGTGCTTTTAGTCTCTGCAGGTGTAGATTAGTCTTTTATATTGTTAAGGGAAGTATTTCACCAGCTCTCTTGATCAACTGAGAATGTGGTGCCCTGAGGACATTAGCTTTAATACAACATCAGCAGTGCCGTTAACCACCATTTACTATCTGTGTGCCCTCATGACACTCTCTGCTGTTTTTGATAATGATGAAGAGTAAAGGAAGAAACTAATGAAAGGGGTTTGTCAGGGTGAAGCATCTCTCAGGGTGCAAGTCTTGGCATCACAAAGAGAAATCAAACCAGATTGTTCGTAAGATTAAGTGTATGTGATGTAATTGTATGAGAAGGGTAGAAAAGAGGGTGATGTCCTCTGTGCACGTTAATGTCTTCATTAGGTATTTCTGACTAGACCTTTGAAGTCAAAATCATTGTCAGGAATTCCAGAGGGGTAATAGCCTTTGATGCATTATGTCATTTTTTTAGGGCTGTGTGTATTGCGTACTGAGAATTTTAGCTGGACATTAATAAAGTCATGCATATTTCCAAAGTTTTCCAGTTTTCAGATTCCTGAAGGTCCTAAAGCACAGCATTATTACCGTCCATGTGATCATGAGAGTACATTTTGAAATCTAATGTATGATAAAATGTTATCAAAAATGACAATAGTTTTCATTAGTTGAAATGAAGCGGAAATCAAATCAAATATGAAAAACTTAAATGAAAATTAGAAATGCTAAAGTAAAACTGAAATAAAATAAGTTGAAATTGAAGTTGTAGAATTAAAACTAAAATAAAGTAAACCTAAATAGAAATTGAATAAAAAATTATAATCAAATAAAATGACAAGCATTTAACAAAATAAAAAAAAACTGAATGTAAAATTGAAATCAAAGCTAACCTACAGCTCATTCAAAATATGAATAAATACTTAAAAATAAATATATTTACTACCAGTCAGAAATTTTTGAACAGTAAGATTTTTTATGTTTTTTAAAGAATTCTCTTCTGCCCACCAAGCCTGCATTTATTTGATCCAAAATACAGCAAAATCAGTAATATTGTGAAATATTTTTACTATTTAAAATAACTGCTTTCTATTTGAATATATTTTATAATGTAATTTATTCCTGTGATCAAATCTAAATTTTCAGCGTCATTACTCCAGTCTTCAGTGTCACATGATCCTTCAGAAATCATTCTAATATGCTGATTTGCTGCTCAAAAACATTTATTATTAATTATTATGTTGCATTCTAATATGCTGATTTGCTGTTCAAGAAACATTTATTATTATTATTATTATTATTATTATTATTATTATCAATATGTAAAACAGTTGAGTATATTTTTTCAGGATTTTTTTGATGAATAGAAAGATCTAAAGATCAGCGTTTATCTGAAATAAAAAGCTTTTGTAACATTATACACTATACAATTCAAAAGCTTGGAGTCAGTAGAATTTAATTTTTTTTTTGGGCAAGAAATGATAGAAATTAATAC
>NW_015670386.1:1312649-1331636 GCF_001515625.1 Sinocyclocheilus rhinocerous | reverse complement strand
AATATTTAAAACAGTTGAGTACATTTTTTTTTCAGGATTCTTTGATGAATAGAAAGATCCAAAGATCAGCATTTATCTGAAATAAAAAGCTTTTGTAACATTATACATGCACTATACCAAAAGCTTGGAGTCAGTATATTTCTTTTATTTTTTATTTGGGGGGGTTATAGAAATTAATACTTTTATTTAGTAAGGATGCTTTAACTTGATCAAAAGTGATGATGAAGACATTTATAATGTTACAAAAGATTTCTATTTCACATAAATGCTTCTGAACTTTCTATTCAAGAAACCTGAAAATAATCTACTCAGCTGTTTTCAACATAATAATAATAATAAGAAGAAGAAGAAGAAATGTTTTTGAGCAGCAAATCAGAATATTAAAATAATTTCTGAAGGATCATGTGACTGGAGTTTTGATGCCAAAAATTCAGCTTTGAAATCACAGGAATAAATTACATTTCAAAATATATTAAAATAGAAAACATTTATTTTAAATAGTAAAAATATTTCAAAATTTTACTGTTTTTGCTGTACTTTGAATCTAATAAATGCAGGCTTGGTAAGAAGAAGAGACTTCTTTTAGAAACATTAAAAATCTTACTGTTCAAAAACTTTTGACTGGTAGTGTATAAGTGCCAGGCTCTCTCACCACTCAGTCCCACCGTTCACCCTCACCAGAGTACTAATCACCCACACATGTACCGGATTAATCTGCCATCACGCACCATACAAAAGCGCACACCTCACACTTGGTCATCGTCTGGTCTCACATTGAGCTTCGGACTGCTATGCCTGTTCTCCGTGTGCAGTACGACTGTGTGAGGTGTACGCTCTCCAATCGCTCTAACATTCACAGACTCTCCATCACCTGCAATAACAGTGAGACTGTTTACTCTTCATGCCTGATATTCTGTTGAATTCTAACCTGTTTTAATAAACTGTAATACTTACCATAATCCATCTGAGTCTGTCTGTTACAGAAGACCAGACCAACAAATTATCATGAGTGCTACGGATCATTTCCAGGAACTTGTGGATGCGCTCAAACAATTCCTCCACTTCCACATCACACTTCTCCACCTCTCCTTCTCCTCCTGCTCTCGCCAGTCCCATGGCCAACCCAGTGCCCTACTCTGGCTCGGCAGAGGATTGCAGTGGCTTCCTGCTCCAGTGTTCTCTAGTGATCGAGATGCAGCCGCACCGATTTGTCACTGACAGATCTAAGATAGCCTTCATCACTTGCTTGCTAACCGGGCGACCTCTCCAATGGGCTCAAACTATCTGGGATCAAGCAGGGCCCCTCACTCAGTCTCTCGATGGATTTGTGAGTAATTTCCGAGAGGTTTTCAGCCGTTCCAGCTGGCAGTTCTTCAGTGAGTGAACAGTTGTATCATCTTCGTCAAGGAAAGATGTTAATCGCTGATTATGGTCTGAATTTTCAAACTCTTGCAGCTGCCAGTGACTGAAACAAAGGCTCTCTCCTCACAACCTATCAACAAGAATTGAATCCTGCCACTTAAAGTGACAACATCAGGCTAGAAAAATTCATCCAACTATATCCACGTGGCTCATCATGTCCTGGAATATGAGCTCCATATTCTCCATGAAAGCCATTAAAGCTTGATGTATCAAATTTGATACTCACCAAATTTTGTTTTGTCTAAAGGTTTAATAAACTGTTCCATTCCATCAGGCTTTACAGGGCTAAAGCACATCCATATAATATATCATATTAAATGATGGTATATTAGTTATAGTTGTTAATAATTATATATATTTAATTCTAAATTAGTATGTTACTGTTGGTAGCAGATCTTATGGTATGGCGTATTGTGTGTCTATTAGTGATGCGCGGATGAGCTAAAACGTCACCCGAATCCGCAGCTTCAAATAAATTATCCACCCGCCAACCGCCCGCACCTGTATTTTTGTCTGATTTAGATAACCGCATCCGACCCGCACCCGATCATCACATTAGGGTTCGTACGGTCATTAAAAACCTGGAAAAGTCATTGAACAGCAATTTCCAGGTTTATGTAAAAATAAATAAACTCAAAAAGTTTTTGAAAAGTTTCATGAAAATCTATTTCACAATTCTCTGTATAATAGAATTATGTTTAATCAGATCCTGAATTTCGTTGCGGGATTGCGCATACATCGCATTACTCATTCCCGCAGCTTTCGACTTTAAAATGAGGGAAATTACTGCAAAACCTTTATTCAATATAGCGTGTAGGTTAGATGAGTAAATAAATCCACACAAACCATCAGATGAAAACAGCGTAAGTGATTCAGCTGTACCGCGTCTTCTCTCTTTCTTTCGCTTCACATCGACGCATCTAGAGCTGCTGCACGCTGCGATAGAAGACTTTAGCTCGCGTTTCGGGACAGTTGACAGAATTGTCAATAGCCTGATTGGTCATTGTTGCATCGTCACAAAAATGTATTATTTTCACGTCTTTTTAAGCCATTCGGTACTCGCGCTCTCCAGAGGCGCGTGCGCTCACAGTCACATCCAAAGTGCGTACTGCGAGTACCAAATTGAGAAAGTACTGTCGGTTTTGTCTTAAGTTAATGTAAACAGTTGCAAAACAAAACGCATGAGTATCAGTATTGGATCCGTGAAATAGGTCTTGTGACAGCAGCCTAATAAAGCTGTGCCGTCTTTTATTAATGTTAATCAAACAACAAAACTTACTGCTCTTGACTAAATAATGTTTTGTTGAATAACTTTTAATGTTAATTTACAGTTTATTCAATTTCTGTAGCCTATTTAAAACACGTTCATAATTTAGAAAATGTAGTTAATACTTAAAAATAATGATTTATTTTATCCACCCGCGACCCACCCGCAAATAATCAGAATGCATTTTTTTATTACCCGACCCACCCGATCCGCGGATAAAACCGCCATCCGCGCATCACTAGTGTGCAATATTAAACGACACTTTGACGCACTGGACAGCTTCGCATGGAGAAAGTAAATGAGCGAGGAGTGTGCGATATTTATTGTGTACTAATATCCTAACTGTTGTTTTAATGATGTGCGAGTTGACATTTTGTAACTTTGCAAAAAAACAAACAAACACATCATGAGAGTTTTTCAGTGCCGGATGAAGGCTATCAGTTTACAATATAATTCAATATATGGGGGCAAAAATAAAATGCCCTGTAAGAAATTTAGTTTTTAATATTTATGTCGTGATAGTTAAGTAATGTCCAAGAGTGTTAAGAGTGTTGCTTTCCCGAATGTCAGCGCGATCGCAAATGAATAGATTTTATATAACAGCAAGATGCTAGAGATGCTAGTATTAAGTGTGTTATATTAGTCACAATGCTGTCTGTTTATCTCTGTTTTGGCAAGAAAAAGTTTTTAACAAAGCCGAAGTAAGACCAATTGTGTGTCTCCGAGGCAGCACTGTGTATTTTGTTACTGAATTAATCTGTGTTTTTGAACAAATTATTTGAGTCAATGATTCAGTGGCCCATTCATAAAGACAATCACTAGCTTGGTTTCTAAAGAATCAGCCGTTTTGAATGAATGAGTCAATGGATCACTCATTAAGACGGAGACTTGCTGCCACCTACTGGCGGCTTTAGTGTCATATTTATATCCATGACAGGCTTAAAAACCAACCAAGGTGCTATCTCAAAAACACACTCTGCAAAATATGGTAATTATCACTATCAAAAAAAAAAAATTGTGCAATATTGCACACCCCTAAAATAACCAAGCATCTAGTTGTCCTAGATTTTTTTTTTTATTATATTGTAGTTTGTATGGTTAATATTAATGTAATTGTGAGCAAACTAGGGTTTAACAAAAGGTAATTCGGCCCGCACAAGGGGGCATTTTCTCCGATCCGGCCCTCAACGTTAAATGAGTTTGACACCCCTGATGTACAGCAATGTAAGGATGAGATGCAGAGCCAACATTCTTCTTATTACCTCTGCCAGCCAGAGGACACTTCTGCTCCAGAACTAGGCACTGAACCCAAGCAACTAGGAAACACTCGTCCACCCTTCGCTGAACGGCAGTGGCGGCTGACCTAGGGGCTGTATCTGTACTGTGGTCAGGGCCGGATTTACCTCTTTTCGTGACATAGGCAAAACAAATTTTTGGGCCCCCCTTCCCTATTAATATAATAGGCCTAATATTACCACCAGCCAAGCAAACAAAAATATTTCTTAATCAGTGAAACCGTTACAGTGTTTTCTATCGCAATAAGCGCTTGCGTTTAGTCAATAAAAATAGAATGTATTTCTTAATTTGTTTGAGAACTGAGAAAGACCAGTCCATTAATAGGCGTGGCGACGTGGCCACATAACCACTTCGGGAGTGCATTATTTCTCTAATAATTTTAACGGCCTGGAGTCACAATCATACATCAGTTGTTCAGATGATTTGTTTCAATGACATGTTTCTGTCCTGTAATATCATGTGTGTTGAACTAGCAAATTTTTTACGCACCACACCTAGGATGCATCAGGGGTGAGTAAAACGCAGCCTAATTTTCATTTTTGGCTGAACTAACCCTTTAATGCAGTCTAACGCAATTATTAGAGAGGAGAGAGAGAGAGATTAAGTGTGTGTGAATACTTGCGTCTGTGCGTCTTTCAGCAGTGTTCAGCCGCAGCGTCTACTAATAGCGAATCTTTGAGTTGAACTGCTTCAAGAATCTCGTTACTGAGAAATGTCATGTAGCTTTTCAGCTACGAAACTATTTTATTGATAAATTCGTGGGGCAGCCGCAGCTCTGACTCAAGTTTCTGTCCGCGGCTCCGTGTGTGATTTGTTATATTTATTTGCTCAATGTCTTCTGGGGTTTTGGTTCTTTTACTGTTGTAGATATCCCATAGTATAACAAAAATATTATATATCTCTTTATTGTGTTTGGGGTTCTGGTTCTGGAGCAATCCACCACGGACATCATCTTAGGTCGCCCTTGGTTGAGTCAACACCAACCAGAAATCCTGTGGAAGACCGGGGAAATCCTGAAGTTGGGTGACAGCTGTTTTCCAGAAGTTCCTTGTTTCCTACAAGTTCCTCTTCTCCGCTGTCCTCCCACCCCTGTGTTGGCTGTCCAGTCTACATCGATTGAACGTCCTATGGAAAAACAATCAGTCAACATACCACCCTGTTACGCTCCCCCTACAGTGATGTTTTCTGTCCCAAGAGAATGACCCAATTGCCTTCACATTGGCCATGGGACACTGTGCCATCGACCTCATTCTGGTTCAGCAAGTGCCCCATGGCAAGATTTATCCACTCTTCATCCCAGAACAAAAGGCCATGGAGGAGTATATTGTAGAGGCATTACAACAAGGTTACATCCGTCCCTCGAAGTCCCCTGCTGCTTCCAGCTTCTTTTTCGTGGCCAAGAAGGATGGAGGCTTGAGGCCTTGCATGGATTATCGAGCATTCAATCAGATGACAGTAAAATTTTATTATCTACTTCCCCTTGTCCCAGCAGCTCTGGAACAACTCCAAGGTGCCATTGTCTTCACCAAGTTGGACCTCAGCAGTGCTTACAACCTCATCTGGATTGCAGGGGGATGAGTGGAAGTCCGCATTTGTGACCCCTACCGGCCACCGTCTCCGATAATGGAGATGGAATGTAAATGCACAATTTACGCCATTAAAAGAGCACAAAAATCTGACTAAATCTCCTATGACAACTTCCAGTGTTACGTATCATCGAGGTTGAGAAAAGAACACAAAGCTGCAGACAACAGGTAAATGCCATTATCGCTGTTTTCCATGTTCGTGGAGTACATATCTTTACACGGCTTTTTAAAAATGTTGGGTAGCCGGTGTTTCCTATGTGTTTGGCCAATCAGCGTACACTTACGTCACTGGTAGTTCCTATAGAACTGTTTTAGACCCTACTCTGAAGTGGGTGAGAACACGCCAAAAAAACTTCCGCCAATAGTTCTAGGAACTATAAAAAGGTTCCTCCGGTGAGAAAGCACCTCTGGTCACCAGCTGTGAGCCTGCAGTGAGCTCAAGGAGACATTTACCACCACACCGCTCCTCGCCCATCCTGATCTAACCAGGTTTTTCATATTGGAAGTTGATGCTACAACCACTGGTGTTGGAGCGGTGCTGTCTCAGCAGCATGGGGACTCCTCTACACTTCCATGTGCCTTCTTTTCCTGCAAACTTACCCCGGCGGAGATTAATTATGACATCGGGGACAAGGAGTTACTCGCCATCAAGCTCGCCCTAGAGGAATGGGGTCATTGGCTAGAGGGGTCTCAGCATTCATTCACAGTGCTCACGGATCATAAGAACCTCCAGTACCTCCGTGAATCAAAAAGACTCACTCCAAAACAGGCTAGATGGCTCTTCTTCATGCGTTTCAATTTCACAATCTCCTATCGACCTGGTTCCAAGAATCTTTGAGCAGATGCTCTGTCCCGTCTCTATGCTTCTGATGAAGACTTCTCCCCTCCTGTGTCCATCATTTCTCATAAAAATCATAGTCAGCCCCATTCAATGGACCATGGATGAGGAACTTGCTACAGCCAATGCCTCTAATCTGTCTCCGCCGGTGCGTCCCTCTAACTGAGTGTATGTACCCCAGACCCCAGTCCTCTGGTAACACGTGTATTTGTTGTTGTTGACCGGTTCTCTAAATCCTGTTGTCTGATTCCCCTCAAAGGCTTACCCACAATGATAGAATCCGCAGAACTGCTCTTCCAACATGTGTTCCGATACTTCGGTATTCCTGAAGATATCGTGTCAGATAGAAGACCCCAGTTCATCTCCAAAGTATGGAAGAGATTCTTCGATCTCCTAATTGTGACCGTGAGTCTCTCATCCACAGTCGAACGGGCAGAAGGAAAGATAGATCCAGGAAGCTCGGAGATTCCTGCGAACCTTCTGCCATGGCCACCATAATTCCTGGAGCCAGTTCCTGAGTTGGGCAGAGTATGCACAGAATTCCCTCCATTCGGCTGCCACCGGTTTGTCACCGATCCAGTGCGTACTCGGTTACCAAACCCCATTGTTCCTGTGGTCCAGCGAACCGTCAGACATACCATCAGTCAACCACTGGTTCTGGGAAAGTGAGAGAGTCTGGGACCCAGCTCACCACCAGCTTCAATGGCCAGTGCGCCAGCCACTCGGGACATTCAGATGCGCCTGCCCTGTAAGAAGTTAAGTCCCAGATACATTGGTCCCTTTTCCATAGTCAAGCAGATCAGTCCATTTACCTACCAGCTCCAACTTCCTCCTGAGTACTGCATTCCGCATTCACCCTACATTTCATGTTTCACTGTCTGTTCTCCCTACAGACCCTGGCCCGATGGAGAAAACCCCCCTCCATTGATCATTGAGGATGGAATCTACTCTGTGTGGGAGATCCTAGACTCCTAACGTCGTGGTGGCTGTCTTAAATACCTGGTTGACTTAGACTTTATCCCACATGACTCACTGTATTTCATGAATCTCATCCAGATCAACCTGCACCTCGTGGAAGGGGTCGGCTGCCACAACATCAAGGTCCCTGGCCCTCTGGAGCGGGCCGTTGGAGGGGGGTACTGTAACGGAAGTGCCAGGCTCTCTCACCACTCAGTCCCAACGTTCACCCTCACCAGATTACTAATCACCCGCACCAGTACCGGACTGATCTGCAATCACGTACCATACATAAGCGCACACCTCACACTCAGTCTTCGTCTGGACTCACATTGAGCTTTGAACTGCTTACCTGTTCTCCGTGTGCAGTATGACTCTAAGCCTGGGCTTCGTCCGTGTCTCCTGTGTTCCCTCCTTGTTATCTGTGTGTTCCGTGTTCCTCATTAGATCTCTCCCCCTGTGGATTCTCTACTTACCTGGATACTCACCTGTCTCCCCGAGGTGTGTGCTCTCCAAGCACTCAATCATTCCCAAACTCTCCATTACCTGCAATTACACTTCATGTGTGATATTCTGTTGAATTCTTCTTCAATATCTTTAATATCTTCAATATTGCTGTACGTATTGTTAATAAAATATAATAAATGTGATATTTGAAGTATATAAGAAAGAACATATTTTAAATAATGGAAACCAAACATGATTGGAGCAAACAGAAACTGAATTTGCATTCCAGTCAACCGTAAGAGGTTACTAAATACAATACATATAATATTCTAGTATACTGTAAAAAATATTTTGTAATATATATTATGTAATTATATTAGATATGTAACAATAACTTCAACAGCCCACAAGTCTCAGTGTGACCTATAGCCACTCCATCCCTCCATAACTGTCACATTTTTCCAAAAGCATCTGTGTTACAGCTGTGGTAATATTATGTAGTGAACTGCTGATGGGTTTAAAGTGAATTACCATTTAGCTGAGGTTTGGCTTCAGGGACAGACTGATGTATAACTCAAAAAAAAATAAATGAGTGCCCAAAAGTGTCCAAAAGTGAAATCTCTTGTCCATATAAGCTCAAAGGTAAACATCCTGCCAGTCATATTTGGGAATGGCAATGTGAATTGAATGGGGGATTGAGAATGTGCTGCAGAGATGCACTAATATGGGACGGGGTGGCATCTGTGTATTTGTGCGTCATTGTTCACGCTCTTCATTGGAGTGCCACCATCTCCCACTATGAGGGACTGTTGTGTATGTTCTTAGCCCTGAAGCAATAGAGATGTCTGTGATTCTATAGTGCGAGGTGTGTGTGTGTGTGTAGTAGCATTAAAAACAAAGCCTGAAATGCCAGAGGCAGAGAATTAAAGAGCGGACTGCATAAGCGGAAGTCTAAAATTGGGCGGTTCGTCTTTGTGCATGACACTGTCATGCCATAGCACACGTGCTCACATAAACACACATGCTGGTTTACAAGCTCTTATACCTGATATTAACCTCTGAGTTTTTTGACTGGTCCCTGTTATTTAAAGAGGTCATATGATGCGATTTCAAGTTTTCGTCTTTACATTTATTTTGAAAGATGAAGCTCGTGATTATGGTAAGGGGCGTTACATTTCCGACGAGTGTTTGCGGTGTTCGGCCAATCACAATGCATTGGGTCAGCTGGCCAATCAGAGCAGTCTGCTCTGATTGGCCAATCACAATGCACTGGGTCAGTTGGCCAATCAGAGCAGACTGCGCTTGTCGGAAGGAGGGGGCTTTGTAGAAAACGAAGCGTTTGAGAGAGGCGGGGCATAGAGGACCTACAATAATGTACAGTATTTGAAAAAGAATGTGTTTTTTGAACATTAAAGCATGTCAACATATTCTGTTACACCAAATACACAAAATAATGATCTTTTAAAAAGCATCATATGACCCCTTTAAGGTCTTTTGTCACACTCTTAATAATAAAGGTTCCAAAATGGAGTTTTTACATTGATACCATTTTGGATGCCATTTTAGGTTCCTCATAGAACCTTTCAGTGAACAGTTCTTAAAATATTCTTCAAATTTTTTTTCTTAATGTGAAGAATATTTCAATAATCTGAAGAACCTTTTTTCCACTATAAATAACCTGTTGTCCAATGGAAACTTTCTTTTTAAGAGTGTGAGGTGAAAGAGGGTGGAAGTATTTTAACTATGTCTGATTATGCTTGCAAAATTACAGTAAATGCATACAATATTTGTGTCTTTAGGCATTTTGGTATGATAGAGAATGCAGAAAGAAAGAAAACAACAAATGATGCAAATGAATGAAAGAATATGATACATTCTTAAAATAACAGTTCCAAAGGGGAGTTTCGCAGTGATGCCATTTTGGTTTCCCAAAAGAACATTTTCCCTTTTTAAAACAAGCATTTTGTCCTACCATGATGAACATTTTAATAGTCTAAAAACCTTTTTCCATTATAAAGAAACTTGGAAAGGTCAATGAGCTCTGTCAGGGATCTGGGTCTGGTGGTTCTTCCTCTCACCACCAGAGGTCGCCATTTCCCATCCTCCCGGACTCTTTTTCCTTCACTCCACTCACCTGTTTTCTCATTATCTCATTATTGATTGATTTGTCCCAGCTGTTTACCTGATTACCTCTTCCTCATAAGCTCCCTGTGTTTTCTGTTCTGGGCTTGTTTGTCTCACTTAGGTGTCGGTGCACACCTTTGATTTGTGTCTACCCTGTGCTCCGTTTATGTCTCGTGGTGAGCATTTGTGTACTCTGGCGTTTTCCCCTTCGGGGTGGTTTCATTTGTGTTTTTGTTATTTCGTGAATTCTAAATAAAGAACCCCATCTGCCTGCACTTGAGTCTTCGCCTCTTCAGTACCGTGACAAGCTCTTGCAATGGAAAAGTTCCATGGGTGATAAAGGTTCTTCATCGAATCATAAATGCCAATAAAGAACCTTTATTTTAAGAGCCTACCTATAGAAGGAGAGGTAATTTCATGGAGGCTTGATGCAAAACTGTTGAAGAATGTACATACATTGTAGTTTAGTGATTGGATTTCACCAGATGAGTTTAAGGGCTATTTGAAATCTGAGTAGAAATGAAAGGCAATTGAACTCTGGCACATTCCAGCTTATGAGAATATCTGGAAGTGCATGCATAAGAATCTTCTAGCAGTTTTATTACAAGAACAAATCAACATCACAGATAAATTACTGCGAAAGACAGCAACATTCATGCTAAATTTGAATTGCATGCTGAATTGATGCAAGCTTTTTTACTCCTTTATGTAATGCATTTTCATTTGAATCAGGACATTCCATGAGTAAAAATATGGGGCAGGAGTTGGTAAAAGTCGATGCTGAATGGAATTAAATTTAGCATGACAATTTAGCAAGTGTCAGTTTGCTAAAATATTGCATACATACCCACTTCAGCCCCTCTACCAAAGTACACAGTTGTAACTGCTGTGTTAATGCATTTAAGCCACCTCTGAGCAGCATTAAACAGTCTGAGTAAAGACACCTAAATGCCACTTCAGAAGCACTTCTGTGCCACCTTTGCAGTGTAAATTTGGCATAATATGTGTGACTCAAGTTTAATCTGTGTGTATGAATTGAAGTGAACATCAGCATGCCATGCTCAGGGAGTAGAGACCAGTGATGACATTTCTCAAAATATCTTCTTTTACCTTCCACAGAAGAAGAAAGTCATAGAATTTTGTAACAACATGAGGGTAAATAGATGATAAGAGTGATTTTCATTTTTGTGTGAATTATCTCTTTTTGTTTCAGAGCAAGTTTTATATTTTGATTAAAGATTATGGGGGCAAACTGATCTTTTTTATAATTTACTGATGAATTGTTCACAACAAGGCCAGAATTCTGATTTCATATTGAGTGAAATGAAAGGTGATGTTGTTGACCTTGTTGCTAAATGCAACATCAACTTCAGCTAATTTACAACATACCGCTATTGGTGCCATAATATATAACGTCTTTTCCAGGCTTCTTGTGATCACGGCCTCAGGCCCTTTAACCATCTAGTGCTCATCACACTTGCTCTTCCAGGCAGTGTAGCAGTTTAAAATTCCCAATTTAACCCTACACAGATAAAAGCCAAAGTGAAGACATGTCTTTTGAACCCTGGCATTAAACATCACCTTCCCAGTGCAAGACCTGGAACTGCACAAGCGTTATAATCTTCGCACCATTACTGGGGATGCAGAGAGATGTGTACAGTCAAATCACAAGCCTCTAAGCACTGTGGAGCGAAACTTAAATCCTCCTCATAAAGAGGAGAGGAAAGTGTGCCGCTTAAGCCTGGCACAGACGCTGGTTATCAGCATAAACCCCACATCAACTGTCGGTCTGAAGCGCGCTGCATCTCACGCCTGTGTAAGTCCACAGAGTGGAATCACAGATGAGACGACCTCACTTGCGTTTATAGATGAGTAAGAAAAGGAGGTTACAGATGTATTTTCCTCTGGCTCTTGAGGAGAAATGGAAATTATGGGGGAGAAAACCAAAGATAAAAAGGAAGGTGTAGAAAAAGACATATGTGGCTTATTTAATGTCCAATATCTTCTTTTATTTTCTACAGAAGAAACAACATGAATGATGACAGAACTTGGGAACTGTATTTGTCTATTTAGTTGTTTTTTGCTATTAACAAGAACAGAGAGAAGTGAGCAGCTGTGAGCCAGTGATTCACAGTGCGTGTTGACATGCAATACTCTTGGGAAGTAAGCCCCTCGGGAAGCTGTGTGAGCAGACATGTACAGGTGATGCATCCATAAATGTAGAATCTATAGCGATTTTTATTTTGTCTTTAGTTTGTTTGTATGTGGGGAAAACAGCCGAGTAAGTGATCTCACCGCTGCGGCTGCGAAGCATCCTGGCAGAGATACCGTTTGCTCCGATAGACGTTGTGCTGCTCAGAGGTCCATCCACAGGACTCACCTCCCCACCTGGCTGCTTCAGCAACTCCTGCAGAGTCCTGCGAGGAGACAGGAGTAATCATTTACTGACCATTATATCCAACAGGGATATCATTCCGAATTAAATCAAGAATGCTTCTTAATTTATGATTTAAATTGACCCTTTGCAAAGACCTTCGTTACTTATGCTATGTCCAACAAGCCATGGCGCTCTCACTCAGTGTAAAATGCATCGCAGAACGTAGAGTAAACTGAAACGCACCGACCGACAAGACAGAACAGGTACTTTAGGTATGAAACACAGTCTTAGCTTTCAAATTTGATAATTTTTTAAAGAAATTCAAACAATAAATACCATTTTGTGGCTCTTTAATGTGTCGTGACAGATCGCCGTAGCGCCTCAGTTCAAGTGGCACATGAACCAAACATCTCTTCCTCTTTACTAGTTATAATATGAAATAAACATGAATGAACATCAGAAGGTCTCTTGTTTCAATCACGGAAAGACTTCAATACACAACATTTTTCGGTTACACTTTATTTCGATAGTCCACTTTAGACATTCTATTAACTATAAGTAACTTTGTAACTACATGTCAACTACATGTCAACTAATTATCATTAATTTGCATCTACATGTCTACTAACTCTCAGAGTAGACTGTTAGGGTAGGTTTAGGGTTAGTAGAATAAGTTGACAAAGAAAGTGTTAGAAGATATTAAGCAGACAGTCTACTAATACTCTACTAACTGCTAGTTGACATGTAGTTGCAAAGTTACTTACTGTTAATATAATGTCTAAAGTGGACTACCGAAATAAAGTGTTACCCATTTTTCAAGTTCACGTTAACGTGAAACCATTGTTTCTTCTTATAAGACAGTGTAGTGTAACAGGAAATGGGAGGAGAAGAAGATCAGGACAAGTGCGCTACCATCTGCGTCACTCAGTCTGACAGAAATATTACATTTTGAAGTATGTTTGAGAAATTCAAACAATAAATACCATTTTGTGGCTCTTTAATGTGTCGTGACAGATCGCCGTAGCGCCTCAGTTCAAGTGGCACATGAACCAAACATCTCTTCCTCTTTACTAGTTATAATATGAAATAAACATGAATGAACATCAGAAGGTCTCTTGTTTCAATCACGGAAAGACTTCAATACACAACATTTTTCAAGTTCACGTTAAAGTGAAACCATTGTTTCTTCTTATAAGACAGTGTAGTGTAACAGGAAATGGGAGGAGAAGAAGATCAGGACAAGTGCGCTACCATCTGCGTCACTCAGTCTGACAGAAATATTACATTTTGAAGTATGTTTGATGTTCTAATCCCATATAATAGGTTGGATCAGAAAATGACACTAACTGGATTTGATCTCAAGTTGCTGTCATATTGTCATGAAGCACTTCATCAGAGCAGTGTACTGGATTTGTATGGCTGTGTATATCAGTATATTATAATGTGGAGATGTGAGCCCTGAGGCTGACAATCAGCATATTGTCATATTTTATCAATACAGTCATTTAGCATCAGCTGGCAGTCAACAGACTGTTTGTGTAGCAGATAGTCAATGAATTCACACTCAATATGTTCTCTGTGTATACACTGGATGTACTTTATATCAATTTCACTGTTCACATTAAAAAAAATAAATGCGTTTAAGCAGTTAACAACTCTTGGCATCCACAGGACTGCCTGTTTTCGAGGGCTGCGCTGCTTACTCTTGTCCTAGAGTTCACAAACCCGTTCCTGCATCCCTGGGTCCTCCTGGGTGCTGTGTTCTTCAAATCCTTGACACTCCATGATTGCTCTATTTCCTACGGCCTCTGCTTGTATCCCTGGTGAGGTCTCTAATTCTGTCCAACACCCTTTAACCAACAAGGGACTGTGATGAGATCTAATGTGATTGTCAAGCACAAGCGCACTGGCCCTTGGCCGGCCGATGCCAATGGCAGTAGACCACCACGGCCTAAGAAAAACAACACATCAGAAAGGCATGAGAATATATTCACCCCGGTGATGACGTTTTCCAGGGAGGACAGAAAAGGCATCTGCAGCGGAACAGAGAAACGGATAGCAATGAAATTGGATGGCAGCAACCGTTCTTGTGCCATCTCCGTTTGGATCCCACCCTAGTGCTTTTGGAATTCTCTTGAGGAAAGTAAAACTCAACTCAAACTAGAGGATGAACATCATCTGTTTGTTCTAGATCTCTCTGGGGAGCTCACACCTATTGGTCATTGGGCTGGACGATCCTGAACAGCTGTCCTCCTCTCCCAATATGTCCATGATACGGGTGCCTGAGCATTTTTGGTCTTTTTCGGCAGGACTGAGTAGAATCAGAGACAGAATCAAATGGAATAGATGGTGGCTGTATTGAAGTTCTGTCTCTTAATTAATTGAACCAATCACATGTTTGTTTATTCAACATTTCATATATGTATGAACATTAGCTGAACCAGCTTTAAAAAATTGTGGTTATTTGAGCTGAAAGTGAAGTGAAATTTATGACACTATTGTTGTTAGATTTTTATTAATTATATATGTATTATTTGATGTGAGGAAAAGGTATATTTCAATGTTTTTCCGTTTGCTTAAAAAATTTTCGTTTCACAGAGAAACTTTGCCTTCACTTACAAAGGTTTCGTGTTTCATCAAGAAACTTTGGCATTCACTTGTAAAGGTTTTACAATTCCCTGACAAACTGCATTTGCTCACAAAACATTCTTAGAATTTCTGCAAGACTTTCGAGGAAACGCAAAACAATTGAATTATAGGTCACACTTTATATATTAGGTGGCCTTAACTACTATGTACTTACATCAAAAAATAAGTACAATGTACTTATTGTGGTCATATTGTATTGCAAAACACTTCTGCTGCTACTGAGGTGGGATACGGGTAAGGTTAGGGACAGGTTTGTTGGTATGGGTAGGTTTAAGGGTGGGTTAAGGTGTAAGGGATTGTATTGCAAAACACTTTTGCTGCTATTGAGTTGGGATATGGGTAAGGTTAGGGACAGGTTTGTTGGTATGGGTGGGTTTAAGGGTGGGTTAAGGTGTAAGGGATGGCTCAACAGTGTAATTACAGATGTAATTGCATACAGGTATTTTTTAAAATATAAGTACAATGTAAAAACATGTACGTACACAATAAGTGCATTGTACCAAATTATTAATTTAAATGTAAGTACATAGTAGTTAAGGCCACCTAATATAAAGTGAGACCGAATTATATGCTTTCCTTCCATCTAATATTTAGTTAGTCCTGTAAGGCGTTTTATTTACTTAGGGGGTGCTGTTGGCATACTTGTAATAAAATTAACGTAAAATACACAAATCGCATTAAGATTGTTTCTGATTAAATAAAACAGTAATTTATGTCATAAAATCACGTGTATGTTTTGATTTAAATGTCAGAAACTATAGCTTACATGAATAAAAATCACAAACATGACAGATTCATTCATTAATGTGAAATATATTTTCTTCAAATGGATTATGAAAACTTAAATACAAGGGCGTCTAAAAGATTTAAAGAATTTTTTCAACTTTCTTGCTTTAGACCATTTACGAATGTTAAACCTACAAATAAAATGCTAAGATTACTCCTGCATCTGGAAAAAAAAAAAAGAAGAATACAGTGATTGATTCATAGTTGTTTTATAGTTATTTTCAAAGCTTTCAATGTACTCTCATTATAAAAGAACTTCATAATTGCTTTTTTAAATTCTAACAAGTAATTTTTGGTTAAAAACTAACCAAAATGAAAAATTAATTGTTTATAATCTCTGCACAGGAGAGATTTGGTATTGTTTCCAAACAAAAGGGAATATATCAATATCGGCCATCGGCCAAAATGAGTTGAAAAATATCGGCATATCGGATATCGGCAAAAATCCAATATCCTGCATCCCTATATAATAAAAATAATAAAATAATAATAATAATAATACAACTTAAAAGGATAACAACTTTATTTGTTTGTTTGAGTGTTCAATAGAAATAATAATAATAATAATAATACAACTGAAATGGGATAGCAACTATTATTATTATTTATTTGTTTGTTTGCTGATAAAATATTAAAATTATTGAAAATTATTAATGTCTATTGTTTAAATAGAAAATATAAAGGAAAAATAGGTGCTGTAACTGTTTGTGTATTGTACACATAGAAATAGCTTACTTGATGGCTGTCAAGTGACCTGACACACTTTGAAGGGACTTGATAGATTTTTGAGAGCATTGTTAGTTTGCCTGTTAATCAGTGTTTAAGGCTTCCTTTTATATTTTTCTTAACGTCTGTCTCCCTTATCAAGCGAATGTGACAGTTGCTTTTATTTCTTAAGTCCATCTATTTACCAGCTAGCGCTTTCGTCTTTTATGGGAATAACAATTTATAATCTCTAGATGGTTGTTTCCAGTCATGTCGATATGATTGTCCTCATAATTGAGGGTGACTTTGAGGATGTGCCATGTTTATGCTCAGACGGTTGAAGTCATTGACTCCAGCTTTGCTAGATGTCCTGCTGGGCTTTCACCCTTTGCCTCAGTGCATACAGACTCGATCCTGACTCCACCTGCCCCGATGTCTCACTCACACACATGGAGTATGAGTTGTGCAGAGTGACACACATTCATTTCGCCCACAACAAAAAATACAGACCAGGGTCTAGGAGACAGTGAGATCTGAAAACAAGGGCATCCTGGGATAGCCCTTCCTAAGGGGTTTAGATATACAGTGTCCTGGCAGCCAGCCACGCTGGGTCAGACGCAATGTTATCTGACATGATCGTTCAATCACAATAGGGACAATTTGTATTGCCTATTCATCACTAAATCATCCTCCTTTTCCTATTGCAGCTATATGGTGCATATTTTTGCTTACAAACTGCCTCAGCTTTTTCTTAATTAAGAAGCAAACAATTAGCTGATATGGATGCAAGAGAATGTGTTTTAGTCCAGATGAACTTAATAGTCTATTTGAAGGGCAGATATTGGTGGTAAGGCAAATAATATTTGTACAATTTTTATTTTTGTACTCAAAAGTATCATACTACACAATGTGTGAGAATTCAGATTTGTTTGGCTTTGTTGTTTCACTTCTTTTGCGTGCACACAGTAGATATCAATAAAACAAAGGGAGCATAATGAGGTTCACCCTTTTAATAAAGATCTGATAGCTACACTAACACAAATTACAGAGCTATGTTTGATTCAAAGGTATAATTTGTGTGATTGTCTCATTTAATTGTAATTATCATTACTGCATAATTTATTGTGTAATATAACCGGTTGTAGCACAGTCATCCCAATGAGAGCTTGTACAGGCGACCCTGTCACATTTCCTCTGTGCGGTTGCATTTTGTGTGGAACAGGATTCTGGATCTTTGGATCTGTGTTGAGTGATTTTATCATCAATTATTCATAGGGTGCTGTATCGAATTATATTGCAGGAGGAACAGCTTCGCCTCGCTTAATGCAATGTAGAACTGAATTACTCTTGTAATGCGTATCCCGCAGATAACCAATTAGTCAAATTCACATTGTGCCATCCCAATAAGCCCTCATGTCATTTACTTAATGTGCACAGATTCATATAATTTGCACACTATTTCTATTATACGTACAGCAGAAGTAGGTCTAATTTAAATATGCAGCAAAAGTCAAATTAAATAATTATTACTATGGTAAAACATTTTTGGGCATGGTAAAATCTTTATGCTGCCAAAGCATTAAAAACATTATTCATAGTATAGTGTGTGTGTGTGTGTGTATGTGTGTGTGCGCACGCGTTTTTGTGATATATGAGGACACAAATTTGTATAATGACATGGGTATGACATAGGTATTACAAGGAGAAGGTGACTTATAAGGTGACCATTTTTCAAAACGCTTATAAATCATACAGAGTGAGTTTTTTTGAGAAAGTAAAAATGCACAAAGTTTCCTGTAAGTAGGGTTAGGTGTAGGGTTGGTGTAGGGCAATAGCACATACAGTTTGTACAGTATAAAAACCATTGCGCCTATGGAATGTCCCCACAATTCACAAAAACAAACCTGTGTGTGTGTGTGTGTGTGTGTGTGCGTGCGTGTGTGCCTGCATTCCCTGTGAGGACCAAATGTCCCCACAAGTAATACCAGTAAATCTGGACCTTGTGGGGACATTTGTTCGGTCCCCATTAGGAAACAGGCTTATAAATCCTACAGAATGAAGTGTTCTGAAAATCTAAAATAGCAGAAAGTTTTGTGTGAGGGGTAGGTTTAGGTCTAGGGTTAGGGTAAAGGGATAGAAAATACAGTTAGTACAGTAGAAAAACAATTGCATCCCCCCAAAAAAATTTAAACCAGTATGTGTGTGTGTGTGTGTGTGTGTGTGTGTGTGTGTGTGTATTAATCATTAGTGTTGTTAGTAATTAAAATAAATCAAATTTTATTTAATTTTAATTGAAAATTAAAATTTATTTAATTAAACAATAAAATAAAATAAAATAAAATAAAATAATGTAATGAAAAATTAGAAATGTACTCTTGGGAACAAACAGAAAATAAAATGTGACCCTGGAGCACAAAACCAGTCTTAAGTCGCTGGGGTATATTTGTAGCAATAGCCAAAAATACATTGTATGGGTCAAAATTATTGATTTTTCTTTTATGCCAAAAATCATTAGGATATTAAGTAAAGATCA
>NW_015670386.1:1302944-1312577 GCF_001515625.1 Sinocyclocheilus rhinocerous | reverse complement strand
GCCAAATATTGTCCTATCCTAACAAACCATACATCAATGGAAAGCTTATTTATTCAGCTTTTAGATGATGGATAAATCTCAATTTCGAAAAATTGATCCTTATGACTGGTTTTGTGGTCCAGGGTCACAAATGCAAATAAATTATGTCTAAATAGAAATTAGCACATAAACTTAAAGGGGTCGTATGATGTTGCTAAAAAGAACATTATTTTGTGTATTTGGTGTAATGAAATGTGTTTATGTGGTTTAAGGTTCAAAAAACCCATTATTTTCCACATACTGTACATTAAACATTACTACAGCGAGAATAAAAGTTACGTCTTCTTTCTTTGCGTGAACATTTGGGCGGTGTTATGCAAATCTTCCCACATCGTGACGTAGACTTGTGGGGGCGTGTTAGAACGAGCCGTTTTAGGTAGGCGTGGTTGACTCTTAACTTTTATAAAGAATATCTCTTTGGATTTGAGACTTTAGTCTTTGCAACTTTACAGATCTTCTTTATGAATTTAGAATGATACAATTAGTAGTATTAAATAAAATAATATTATATACAATAAAATAAATGTAAATAAAAACTCACGATGCAAATTTTCTAAGCATTTTATATTTGTTGCGTAGTATCTTTTTCCGGTATTTGGTTCTGTTCTGCTGGTTGCCCTTTTCTCATCCTCTCTTTTTCTTTGCTTCTCAAGTATAATAGAGTAGGACTGTGTAATTTGTCCTGTCCTCTTACTCTAAACAACTAACACTAGGTGACCCCTCCTTGTGATTTCACAACTCTTACAAAGAATATAGTCTGTTATTTCTGCATATATTGTAAGAGTCAGAAAGTTTTGTATTAGATCATCAAGTACAGCAGCCTGCACAAATCTCTCTCAGCCAGAGGGCAAATACACGGGAAAAGCCCAAAGAGAGAGGTAATGAGTAGTTTTGTCAGAGAGCACAGACCCTCACGTTAACCTTAGAGGAACAGGAGGGCCTTGAAGTCACGATGGAGATGAGAGAGAGGCGGGGGGCCGACAGGACGCAAATGTCAGTGCACACCCAACTAAGACTCAGCCATGCGGGAGAGACGTCTCCAGAATCTGAGAGACACACTTGTACATACACATTAACACACAAACACACAGTGCACAGCCATGAGCAGCCACATCTCATTCATGTTAAATGAGTTCAGACAGTTTGGAGCCACAGGAAAGACACAGGTTAAAATCTGACAAACAAGCTCAGAAGTAAGAAGGATTGTGGGGCTTTAGGAGAACTAGTAAGCTTAATATTATGGTCCTTCCTTAGTCTATCTTTCTTTCAAAAAGTAAACATGAATTTATGTGTATCTGGAGGCTTTTACAGAGACTCACATCCAATTAATGCCTTTAGAAATATAAAGAGTTTCATATATATCCAGAGTCCTGTCAGTGAATTTCCTTTCTTTTATAGCCTTGAATGCTTTTAATCTTTTTCTGTTCTGCAGTACTCAGTACAATGACCTCAAAGACAGTTCCAGGGGTTTTCAAACTGTTTAATGCCAAGGAGACTCAAACATGAGATATGATTTAGACAACTGTTTACTTTTATGAATACAGACCCATGTATGAAAGACAGTTATGCAAATAACAGATTGATGTTATAGTGACAAATTTGTTTCCAAAATTGGAAATTGAATTATTAACTTTTATTTGTCATTGTGCTACAGCCAAAAACTATTTATTAATTAATTATCAGAAAAATATTTGCATTTCATACCATGTATATTTTTTCTGCCTATAATGTTACAATATAAACTTTTTAAAATTTTTATTAAATTATTTTGATTCATTTTGTTTAGCACTTTTCATAATATCATTCCTTAAAAGAAAACAATGCCAAACAATAAAGATGACAGTGGCAATATGTAAATCTAGTTTTATTTCTTATACATTTTGAGCTTTTTTCCCTCAAATTTCCAAAGCCTCTGGAAACTTCCGAAGGGCATGCAAGTAAACCCAGATTCAATTAAAAATGCAACTGTACGTGACAGCCAGTGATCAATGGGAAAAGACATTTGGGCTTTGACTTTTTGATAACTACTCATATGAATTGTAAGCAGAGTAAATAAACAATGGCAGAATTGTCAGTTTTAAGCAGGTGTGACTTGATTGGAATGTGAATATGTGTTGTTTCTTCCACAGTATTTTACACACTTTTATCTACAGCAATCGTTCAACCTAATTATCAGTATAACAATTTTCGGGGGTAAGTCGCATTCAAAATCCAGTTGGCTAAAAAAAAATCTGTGCCAGATCCAGAAGGTCTCACATTGTATAAATGTGATATCTCAAAGATTTCTGCCCCTCAGGACACCCATATGGCTGAGTATGAGTATACCCTGCCCAGCATGAGAATTATTTTCTTTAACTATAGATAGGATATTGTATGGCATAGAATCTTGCCTTTGGCCTCAGCATGCTGTTTAAGATGTGATCTGAATCATAGATTGCAGTATCACTGCTGGAATCCACCGTGAATTATGCCTCACATAATCATGACTCACATTCTGTGTGTTGTCTATATTATCCCGCCCCTGTTTTATGTCCTTTATTGTTCAGCAATGACACACATTTAAATGCATGTAGGCCATTCCTGTGCCTACATGGCAAAACTTTGACTATACAGTATAGATGGAGTATAGATGGAGTTAAGCCTGATAAAAACCTGCTTTTCTATTCTCTGTTTGACTGTGGTTGGAGAGTTTTGAGGAATATGATACATTGGTAAATATTAAGACATGACTGGAAATGGAAGTGGTAAATAATTTAGGAGCCCAATTCAACGTCCATTTGACATGTAGGCAAAATGTTCTGAATAGAAGTGTATAAATTAGTTCTCTAGAGCTGCGAAGTCTAGCAGTAGCCTTAAAAAGAGTTAATCTGTAGAGAAGTTGGTTTATTCTTAAAGCAGAGTGTTAATCTTAGCAGAACTCTTAATCTTGTAAGAAGAGTTAATCTGGTGTGCAGTGTTC
This sequence comes from Sinocyclocheilus rhinocerous, assembly GCF_001515625.1. Taxonomy (NCBI): domain Eukaryota; kingdom Metazoa; phylum Chordata; class Actinopteri; order Cypriniformes; family Cyprinidae; genus Sinocyclocheilus; species Sinocyclocheilus rhinocerous. The sequence continues at coordinate 1,309,579 of NW_015670386.1, read as the reverse complement.
AGCATGTGGGAAATGCTTTTGGAGAGGTGTTAACCTCGGAAAAGTGCTAATCTTCGGATGAGTAATTTTGTCCTCCAAATGTGTTCATCTCGATAGGGCTGTTTGCATTATTGGGTCATTTCTGGTCTAAAATGGGGTTACGGCAAAATGCTGGGAGAATTATAAATTCTCTGTATTTTGTTATATTGCTCATGACAGGTATTCATAAAGGGATTTTGAATATTTAGAACGATGAGAACAAAGGTTTGATTTGATGTTTGGAGAGAAAGGAACAGAGACGGAGAACTGGGAACTGAGACACAAGAAAGGAATATTTAGGTTGGATGGGGTTAGCTTTTTAATGCATTGATGCCATGAATATTAAAATAACCTTAGGACAACACTCTAAAAAAATTCTAGTTCAGATGATTGCTAAATTCAGAAGAGCAGCATGCATATGAATGGCTTTAGTCTTGGCTGGTTGCTGTTGGTTTACTACTGTATATGATACCGATGTTAAGGCTGGCTAAAAATATCCTTGACCAAAATAGCCAACACACTCTATTAGCACTTTTAACATAAAAAAGGCACTGAATCTTCTGTAAATCTTCAGCTCTGTTCCAAAACCTAGTGAGCTGTCTATCTAGACAGCATTTTGAGACATAGGTCTGCTTCTGGTGCGAAGGCTTTTCCGAAAAAAGGTAGGCAGCATACTTATGTTCCTTTAATACACTTTCTTTAACCCAAAATTTAAAGTGATAGTTCACTCAAAAATGAAAATTCTGTCATTAATTACTCGCCCTCATGTCATTCCAAACCTGTAAGACCTTCGTTCATCTTCGGAACACAAATGAAGATATTTTTGATGAAATCCAAGAGCTTTTTGACCCTCCATAGACAGCAATAGAACTACCACGTTCAATGCCCAGAAATGTACATCAATAAAACAGTCCATGTGACATCAGTGGTTCAACCGTATGCAATAATGCAATATTTCGAGATGGTCCTCACTGCAGAACACAAGATCCAGGGGGCGTGGTTGGATCCAGATCCAACTCCTCCCACCTTACATATACCTAAACCTACCCGTCTCCACCGCCTGATCCCTAAACCCACCCATCTCCACCCCTATACCTACCCATCTCCACCCCCTAGATGTGGGTCCAGCCACGCCCCCTGGATCTTGTGTTCTGCAATAAGTACTTGTTTTCTTTAAGTATGCTAAAGTGTAATTCCTTTTCACAAGGGAGTCCCAGAATGTATTGTGAAAATGTCCAAGATGGTGGTCAAGCCATGTGACATATCAATTATGTTCAGTGTGGGGGAAAGTTACTTTTAAAAGTAATGCATTACAATATTGAGTTACACCCTAAAAAAGTAACTAATTGTGTTATAGTTACTTTTAATGGAAAGTAATGTTGCATTACTTTTGCTTTACTATTTCTCATCTGGACTGGGCTTGCTTGTTTGTTTTTAATATAAAAAGCTCTATTTTTGGCAAATTCACGTTACAGTAGAGGGCACAGCTCAAACAAACCTGCCATTCTGGATTGCATGAAGAATAAGACACAGGAGAAGACAGTTTAACACTCTTCAGCAATAAAAAAGAAAGAAAGAAAGAAACATTTATCTAAAGTCATTTTTGCGTATTAGTATGGTTGAATCGAATCATTGAAGGTGAGCAGCAAAATCATCAGTTAATAAAATAGGATTAAATGCATAAAGGATATTTGCGTTATGTGACATTTATTATTGCAGGTTTGCGTCATATTATGAGTTTGCATTGTTTTTATTTATTTTGAGAAATATGGAATCTGTTTTTGTGCAAGTGAGATGAGTAAATGCATGTTCACATTAGTCTAGAACTACAATAACCATCATGTTTATACATTGCACACAAAGCCTCTGTGCTTACTCCCGATTTCTCTCAACATGAGGACAAGAGATCTGTCAGTCAATAAATGGCAAAACAAAGTAACGGGCGTTGTGTATTTGAAAAAGTAACTGAGATATTTTATTGTAAATGAAAAAGGATTGCATTATTTTACTAGTTACTTGAAAAAAAAATCTGATTACGGAACTCATGTTACTTGTAATCCATTACCCCCAACTCTATTCCATTGTGGCAGCTCACTAGATTTTGTAACGGAGCTCATTTCTACTCACCTGGAGTTACTGAGGTCATTCTGACCTCCACGGCTCTTCTCCAGCCCCAGTTTGGTGAAGATTCCCACCAGGACCATGATGGCCACCACACCGCAGATTATGTACACAATCATGTGAGTCCGATCCCGCTCATGGTCTGGCTGCACCTCAGTGTTGGTGGCCACTGGTTTTCCAGTGTTGGCCCAAATTGGAGTATCATAGTTGGAGCACGAGGTCTGATCCAGTCGCTGCTGACGGAACTGACAGCAGAACCGATAGAAACAGGTGCCGCAACAGTACAAGAAGATACCTGCATTACAGTTAAAGGGAGGGTCCCACTGGCCCATGACATCATAGTAACCCCGACAGCGGGTGCCAGTGGACGGCACAGTGTCCTCCTCCACCTCTGCAGGTGTGGTCAAAGTTGGAGGCCCTTCTGATGTCACAGAAATCAACAGAGGATCTAGAGTCTGATTGGCTGTTTGGATGTCCATATCAGTAGAAGTCTCATCCTGTGCTTTAGCAGCCCGTCCCACGATGGCAGTGAGCAGAAGATGTAGTAAAAAACTATTTCCAGCCATGCTTCACCCGACACACTGCGCCCAATGATTTACCTCACTTTGAGAGAAGATACCTAGCATAAATATTAAAAGAAGAATTCTAGAAAGTGCTGAATTACTTTCACACAATTACAGCTATGGTCAAAATTTTTTTAAAAAGATTAATTCATGGATTTAAAAATATTCTATTTAAAAAAGAAATCTATTAAAAATGTGTTACTTATTTTTATAATGAATATTAAATATGGATGTTTTATTTTTTTAATTAATAAATGCTTTCATTTAACTTTTTTTCAATTACTAAAAAATGCATTTTAACAAAATATAATACTGTTTAAGTACTTTAAGAATTTTGAGAAAGAAAAAAAACACTGAAAATGGTTTAGTAAAAAACAGTTTAAAATGATTTTTTTTCCCCAGTTACAACAACATTACCTTTGTCCTTTGAGAGAGAAAATAACTATTTGGACATTTGCTGTCTTGCTCTGGTCCTTTCCAGATATGCATCTCATTTTGTTTCCATTCACTGTTCAACACTTGTTCTCCATGCTCACCAGTAGTAAAACGTCTGTAAACAACCAGTCACAGTAATTTGCCATTAAAAATCCTTTCCTGAGGAGCGAGTGAACCCACAGACAGGTGTTTTAATCCACAGCGATCCACTCAGACTGCTGTCTCTGAGCCTTGTGAAGGGCAACAGTTCAGGATTCAAATTAAAACTCCTCCGTTCTGTTCTCAGCATATCAGAGAGAGAGAGAGAGAAGAGAGAGGGATTGAGGTGGGGGGCGGCCTCTGGTTATAGTGTGAAAGGGGAGGAGACACTATGTTACTGAAGAGCTTAGATCACAGGTTGTTATAGATAATGAAAAATGTAAAATTATTTTATTTCCATATATCTAATTGAGAGTGAAATAGAGCCAGCCATCTCTATCATGACTTAAGGTTCATGTTGTGAGTTGGTTCTGCAGCTGTAACATCTGATCTCACCATTAATAATGTTCGTCAGCAGAAAATAGATTTTGGTAAGGTCTTTTTCATGACTAACTCTTTGTTAATTAAAATTTGATTCATGTTTTTAATTCTACATGTTTAGAGAGGAAAATGTGACTATACAAGATACAGGAAGAGCAAAGTTGGCACACCACAGCTCCAAAAGTAAAAGAAAAATTGATGTTCTCACCACAGGTGACGTTTCGAGCCTAAAAGCTTTTCATCAAGATTGGGGTCAGTAATTTTTTTTTTAAAGAAATAAATACTTTTTTCTGCAAAATTTTGCAGATTATTTTTTTTAATTTGATCAAAAGTGACAGTAAAGATGTACTTTTATTATTTTCATAATAAAAAATGTATTACGGTTTCCACAAAAATATTAAATAGCACAACTGTTTTCAAAATGTATAATATTAAGAAGTGTTTCATAAGCACCAAAACAGCATATTAAAATGAAAGACAAAAATTGAGAAAATTCAGCTTTGCAGTCACAGGAAAATCTTACATTTTGAAATTGTAAAAAATATGTAACAATATTGCAGTTTTTACTATATTTATATTTAAATAAAAGCAGCCTTGGTGGGCATAAGACTTCTTTTTTAGAAAAGTTCAATCTTACCAACTTCAAACGTTCGAGCATGTACAGTACACAATAAAATCAGTTGTCTTTTGTTGTTGTTGTTGTATTAATTAAATTATTGGTTTTTGGATTTTTATGTAACTTGGTTTTAATCAAAATTGATCATTTAACATCAATTGTAATATAAACATCTAGTTTTGGTTGCTTGTAATGTATACTGTTCCATACGCCTTCAACCTGAAAACTGTGTGAACATCAAATAGACCTGGAACATGAATTTACATTTGACATGTTTTGATGCCAAAGTCCTTTTGAAGTGTCCCCCAACCCCTGTCCATCAGCACATCAGTATTCACCATGTCTTATAACCATTCTTCGGCAGCGTTGTATGAACTAAACAGATTTTTTTCACAAAAACAGAAAATGTCCAGACTGTCCAATGTCAAAATATCAATGATTAAACCAACTATTTGAATTTTTACAAGGTTATTGCAGTTTTTCTTCACGTACAGTGCGGTTGTGATGGGCTCTGAGGGGACTTCTCTACACAGGGTTAAGATGTGACAAACATAACCTGGAGTTCTGAAGAGAGGAAGGAGGACAGGATGAATAAGGCATCTCACGGATCTCTTTGGTCGTCTCAAACTAATTCTCACTCTCGTTTCTTTTTTCAATCTATATCTCCTACTCTGCCCTTTTTTGTCTCTCCTTTTTGAGAACGCAAAGCATCTTGATGACTTTAAAGTCAAAATACTTATAAACTGTAACATTTCTATTAAACATGTCCTACTTTCTTCTTGATGATTACAAATGTTCTCTGTGACTGTCTTTTTGCCTCATCACTCAGGCTCCTCTGTCATATCCAGGTCAACATGGATTTTTTTATTATTTATCTGCACTGATTTTTATGAGTACTTCTGTAGAATTAGCAAACAGATATCAAAAATGTTTTAAATTAAGCTTAGGGGACTGACTACACACTTACCGATAGCTGAAGGCATTATCAGATTAGTCAAAGTGTTTAATAAATGAACACAAGGGGTGTATGAAGACTTGGGACAGTCGAAATACAGCGCATGAGTCATGTGGACCAATTTATGTTACTTTGATGGTGCTTTTCTGATGTAAAAACATCTTAGACCAGCCTAAGCTGGTTTGCTGGTCTTATAGTCTCCCAGCCTAGTCAAACTATAGTCTGATGGATGGTTTTAAAAGGGTTTTCAGCTTCAGCGATGCGTCAAAAGACAATAGAACCCATTAATATTAGTGATCATGCTTATATTTGTGATGTACTCCAAGTGTTCACACTACTTCTGACATGAGTAAATTAAATTAAGTAAATTGTCAATGGACATGTTGTTAGACACATTGTTAGTCCTTATTCATTGTAATTGCATGGAAAAGAGTGGCCAGTATAGAGTTCAAAACACTTTATTTTGTGTTTGACAGAACAAAGTCATTCATACAGATTTGGAGTGATATGGGGGTAAGTGATGACAGAATTTCCATTTTTGGGTGGATTATGAGAGAGGCGAAAGGCTGAAAAGAGATAAGATGACCTGTGAGAAAGTCAGTTGTGTGTGCTCTGACTTGCATTGGGAGCTTGCTTCATTTGTCGGAATGAATATGAGGGTGATGATATTGAATCTGAATAATCCCCCCCCCCAATTTAATATGTATCCAGAGTCAGAAACTGTACTACTTCTGACATGAGTAAATTAAATTAAGTAAATTGTCAATGGACATGTTGTTAGACACATTGTTAGTCCTTATTCATTGTAATTGCATGGAAAAGAGTGGCCAGTATAGAGTTCAAAACACTTTATTTTGTGTTTGACAGAACAAAGTCATTCATACAGATTTGGAGTGATATGGGGGTAAGTGATGACAGAATTTCCATTTTTGGGTGGATTATGAGAGAGGCGAAAGGCTGAAAAGAGATAAGATGACCTGTGAGAAAGTCAGTTGTGTGTGCACTGACTTGCATTGGGAGCTTGCTTCATTTGTCGGAATGAATATGAGGGTGATGATATTGAATCTGAATAATCCCACCCCCAATTTAATATGTATCCAGAGTCAGAAACTGTAGATGTAGTGCCTTTGGATCTCAGTATGGAAGATAAAATGTGACCCTGGACCACAAAACCGGTCTTAAGTGTCAATTTCATCTGGAAGCTGAATAAATAAGCTTTCCATTGATGTATGGTTTGTTAGGATAGGACAATATTTGGCTGTGATACAACTATTAGAAAATCTGGAATCTGAGGGTGCAAAAAAATCTAAATAATGAGAAAATCGCCTTTAAATTTGTCCAAATTACGTCCTTAGCAATACATATTACCAATCATGCTTTTGGTCAAAAATGAAGTTTTGATATATTT
>NW_015670386.1:1302730-1302920 GCF_001515625.1 Sinocyclocheilus rhinocerous | reverse complement strand
CTACAAATATACCCCAGCGACTTAAGACTGGTTTTGTGGTCCAGGGTCACAAATGTGTCCTCTCATCAATACGTTGAACTCTGTGTATCTCTGTGTGTGTGTGTGTGTGTGTGTGTGTGTGAGTGTGTGTATGTGTGTACCTGTTTTTCTATTCTGGTGGGGACTTAAACCTGAATACACACAGACTCAT
>NW_015670386.1:1289498-1302542 GCF_001515625.1 Sinocyclocheilus rhinocerous | reverse complement strand
TGTGTGTGTGTGTGTGTGTGTGTGTGTGTAGCTGACCAGACGTGTGTGTGTGTGTGTGTGTGTTTGTGTGTGTGTGTGTGTGCATAATTTAACATGGTCTTATTCATCCACTTTAGGTTTTCTTTGAATCTCATTTTTCTCTGTAAGAAGGTCGGCATTTTACTTGTAAATTGTTCATAGTTGCTCTTGTTTTGTGGTCACATGTTACATTGCTCTTCATCAGAGATGAATTATTCTTTGTCAACAAATAAAGCCTGTGATTAATGTTCTGATCAACTTGCATCAGGGTCTCCTTTTTTATTTCTAAACTTTCCCAGTATTTTTAGTTGTTTATTCCTTTGTCATTGGCAACGTGTTATTCTCTCCCCTTTTTTGTGAAAGTATGAAAGACTGCAGTGCAGTTTTTCTGTGCTTGAAATGAATGCTGTCAGATGCAAGGTCTTGGATGGATTTGCTGAAGCGTGGAATATAACCTTGACAGTCCTGATATGGAGAGGTATTAACAGATATACAGCACTCTCCTCTCTATATATTTTGTTATATGGAAAATATATTATTCAGTCTCTCTACTGCATAAAATGAAAGGAATATGAGATCAGGCTATTTAACAGAGGAAAAGAATAGATGAGGAATTGAAGCAGTGCAGTAGTGGATGTACTGGTATTGATGGAAAGGGCAACAACTGTGTAGTGTTGTGATTTGTAACCAAGACAGCATTTAATTTTGAAGGTTTTGTTGTTACGTTTGTTGTAAAATGAAAATGTAAGGAAACATTGAATTTTAAGGTGCCGTTATTACAATGTAATTACATAAATAAGCGCTGAGTCATATTAATTAACTACATCTTCTCATGCACATATGTTAGTTGCTTGTAATTATGCATAATTCACTGTTATTATTATAGATAGTACATTTAACATACATTGCTATAAATTTAGCAATGTAATTATATTCAGGTGTTTATTTATTTTTGTCTGTACTTACGAGTCCCAAAGGACATTATGACATTTCAGAAGGAAAGGTTTTTCTAAATCCCTTTGCATAATAAAGCAATTACAACCCTACATTCCTGTATTATTTTCTGCTTAAGATAAAAGAGCTTTGTCCTAAAACTCATAAATAAAGTTAAAAAAGATCAATGAATTTTGACAGTAAATTAATGAATGTTTTATTTATATTTATTAATAATAAAAAAATTTTTTTTTAAATAATTCTTTTAAATAAGTGTCCTTGTTACTTTACATGTACTTACTGTAGTAATATGAATAACTTATGCATAATTACATTAAACTAACCAAACCCTAATTCTAACCCTAATCCTATAAGTACTTTTTGTTAAGTAATATTACTCACCTTTAATATAAGGACACCTTTAAAAAAGTGTAACCAAAACTATATAACTTTTATATAAAAATTTGAATGAATACCAATCATTCTATATTGATCTGAAAATGACACTTCAATGTAACTTATGAAGGGTAAAATAATAGTTTTAACTTATTGTTATTTATAATAATCATAACAACAACAACAATAATTGTTTTTACAAATGTTTAAATTATAATAATTGTCATTATCATTATAATTATAAAAATAATAATCATCATATTGTTATTGTTTTTTTTTAATAATGAAATGAAAATATAACTGTATTATTCTGAGTGCCAAGCAAATTATACAATTATTATTTTTTGTTGGTATTCCTATACCCTGTATCGAACTGGTATTGATATTGGCATTAATCAAAACACTGGGGCATTACCAAAATGGACACCTTTGTACCTTCTTTACCCCTAAAGACTGCATAAATCTTGAGGAGGTAAAACGCACCCTTAAGGTAGTAATGTACTCTTTTGGTATTACTATGAACCCATTAAGGGGATATGAAGGAACAAGAGTACAAACGTGTCTCTGTGAGGGTACTGCCCCAGTTAAAAGCTGTTGTACCCCTAAAGGTAAAATTTGTGCATTTTTTTTTTCTGAGAGTGTACCATAAGTACAAAATGTGCTGAGCTCTCTCAAGAATGCTGTCTCAATGACAAGTCAAGTAGTGGCAGCCCTGTCAAAATCAAGAGCAAAATACAGGACTATGCAATGTCATATAGATTAGACAAAGAGATTTTCCCTTTTTTCCCTATAGTCCCAAATTAGCACAACACCCCTTGCTCTTGGGCTAACTGCTAATGTACAGTAGTATTGACTATCAATCAGTGCTGCCACTGCTGAATGCTCTATATCCAATTGCACATGCTGCATGTGAAGCAGTAGGGCCATTGCTAGTCTTCCATTCAATACGCATGCACTGATGCTACAAAGGCAAAAGAAAAGAGGGAAAATAGAGACGAAGAGAGAAAGTTAGAAACAGAGAGAACAGAAACATAACTAAGTAAAAGATTACCCTACACAGAGTAGCTATAGGTGGTCATGAGACTGCCAGGCCTTGCAGCAAAACTGGCGATCTTCCGGTGATAAGTTCTAGCTAATTAAAAATAAAGTGGTACTGCAATGCCTAAAAGTATTTTTTTGTTTAGTATGAGAACATGAAAATGTTGGAATATAGAGTAACACAGTTGAGTAAGATGGATGTTTTGTAGTGTGCCTTTGTTCCAGGGAGAGAGAGAGAGAGAGAGAGAAAGAAAGAGAGAAAGAAAGAAAGAAAGAAAGAAATTTTTTTTGTGCAAAAATTTTTGGGTGATTAAACCAGCCATATGCCCTTTCATGACTGTAAACCTCTGGTGAATTGTGTGTATTTTAATGTCTCATAAACAGTCAGGTCTGTTTGAGGTCTCTGTAGACTCTCTGTCAAACTTGACCTTTACCAAGTGAAAAGAGATGCAAATAGCCAGTCACTCCACTGTGCTGAGTTCTTTATTATTGTAAATTGGTTTAGAAGCACCTGGATCCATTGAGAAAACCTGCCACTCATCTCAGAATTTCAATAATACGATTTACTCGCTCTTTTTACTCGCTCCTCTCACCTTTCCTAGGTTACGATGGGTCTAAAATCTTAGTATCGGTTCACAAGCAGGATGATTATAATAAACTACGGGATTAGTTTCGCAATTGATGCACTTGCATCAGCAAGATTATTTTAGCCTTGGTCTGAAAGCAGATAATGTTTAAAATATCCCGTGGAATGAATAAATTAAAGACACTTGGGATTTTTATGCTAGGGGACTCTTCTTTTTTCCCTGCGGTTTAAGAACTAGATTAAAGCAGCACAAAGGTTTTAAGGTTTAAAGGTTTTCAAACTTTTGAAGGAAAATATTGAGTCATTTTTATCTCCCAGTCTGGAATATGTACATCTTAAGCGCATTAGACAGGGGGTGGTAGGGAATTTGATTGAATTGTCTATTTCATCATCTCTCTAAATTCAGCTTTACGATTTTTCAGCTCATCATTTCAGTGACGTGAGATCTAGAACTTTTTTCTCTCTCTTTTTTTTCAACATTTTTTTTATCCTCTCTAATTCCCCAAACGGGCTTTTACTTCCTCAACCAGTACAAATAGGTCATTTTATTTGTCAAAAAAATAAATAAATAAATAAATAAAATAAAAATAATAATAATAAGTAGTGCTGTCAAATGATTTGTTTACATAATATATATGTTTTTGTTTACATAATATGTGTGTCTGTAGACACGGGTCACGACGAGGCGTTCCCCATAGCGACCCCTAGAGGACGCAGTTCGAAGTTCCCATGAAAGGGAACTTTTATTTTGGATGCGATTAATCGCTATTAATTATTTGACAGCACTAATAAAAAGATAAATAAAAATGCTAAATTTGAGTTGAAATCTGAATGAAGGTATGGTAGTGATCAGCTAATATCACTCCACATATAATTTTTCATTGTGCGAGCATATGAAAAAGGATACTACAAAATGACTCATAAATAGTCAAATATAAATTTGAAAATATTGCTTTGGAACTATTATTAATACGTTGTTGTTAATGTTATTATTGTTAATGCTTACTACATATTTAATAAATACAAAATAAGTAAATATTTATGAAAATGTAAGGTCAGATCTCTTGATTAATTTTAAATCTTTGAAAATATACATCGATCCTATGCTGATAGTCATTGAAGCCACACTTACAAAAGAATTGAAAGCAGTTATACTTAAACTGTACATAAGGAAGACTGAGGCAAGTTTGAGAGCCTTAAAAGGTCTTTTTCAACAGATCAGTTTATTTATAATTCTGACAAGTGCTTTAGCTCTGAATGTTTAGCATTTTTAGAGTGGATGTCCGATGTCTCTTTATGACACACATATTATATCTGAAGGACATACATCTTGGGTATTAGAAGGATTAAGTACATTTTTGGATTTGTGACGTCTGAGGCATAAACTGCTCACTTTTCATCATCTTGATCCAAAATAATTACTCTAATTATATACATGCAGTCACTTCAGATAAAAAAAATGCAGCTATGCCTTCTTTGCACAGCATACAGTATATTGAACATCATCTGGCATCACATGATAATAAGGACATTTGTAACTGACAGATGCATTAGGTCATTTAAATTAGGAAAGGCTATTTTTGTGATATCGTCTGTGTTTCTGCGTTTCAGACAGGCTGTCGCTCTGCAAAGTAGTTGTGGGTTTATTTCAGTGACTCTTTTTGCTGGTTATATCGTTGCACTAGAAGCTGACGACAAGTGTTATTATGAGCGAGCGTCTGAATCATTAATTGAATCATTTTGTTCAAAAACACTGATTCAGAAACTAAACACACCACCGTGTGTTGACATGCAACATATGATTTTGGATTTGTTTGGAACTATTTTTGATTGTGGAGCAAAAATAGAATAATAATGTGCATAAACTGTTAGTTTCTTAATATTCTTGTCTATCCCTATTGTCTCTTCTGAACCTGTGAAAAAGTTTCTCTTCCTGATTCATCACCTAGAGGTTTGTTGCAGTGGTCTTTGGGGAAAAAACTGAGACATGAACTCACTCAGGAGTACAAAAGTGACAATGACTCCTTAAAAATATCCCAGAACTTAGTTTATCTCAGCTTCACTTAAGCCTGAGTTAGACACAATAAAAGGAATAGTTTACCCAAAAATGAAAATTTGCTGAAAATGTACTCAACCTCAGGTCATCCAAAATGTAGATGAGATTTGTTTGTTTATTGGAACAGATTTGGCATTGCAACACTTCTTCACCAATGAATCCTCTGCAGTGAATGGGTGCCGTCAGAATGAGAGTCCAAACACCTGATAAATACATCATAATCTACAAGTAATCCACACGACTCCAGTCCATCCATTAACATCTTATTGTTAATTAATCATCTGATTGTGATGTTTTTATTAGCTGTTTGAACTCTCACTCTGATGGCACCCATTCACTGCAGAGGATCCACTGATGAGCAAGTGATGTAATGATACATTTCTCTAAATTTATTTCAAGCTTTTCTACATCTTGGATGGCCTGAGGGTATGTCAATTTTCAGCAAATTTTCATTTTGGGGTGAACTATTCCTTTAAGATTGATATACCTCATATGCATAGAGTACAATGTGGTATTCCCAGTCATGCTGTTGGAGACCATGAAGAGGAAAATACAATTCTGATAGAGAAAGGGAGAGCCGAGAGCAATCCCCCTAGCATAGCTCTGTTCCCCCCTCAGTCTCGTTCAGAGAAAACATGCTATGAATTATGAAAATGGTAGAAAGCTCTTGATTAACTCATTCTTTAGAAAATTCAGACCCTTGTATCTGTACAGAAGCTCTTTCCATTTGAAGTTCTGGTGTTTTAGCAAGGGAAGCTGGTGTTTCCACCTGACTTTTAACTGGCTCAAAATGCAACTTGGTCAAATATTTTCCTACTGTTACCACATTTAATCTGTATTTGCAGATTTGGAGAATCTTATTATCCCATAAAAGGGGTGAAATAAATAAAATTATTGTCTTTTTTTATGTCTTTGATTGAAATGATAACATGCAATTAACAGTCTTACACATACAGTGCATGAAATGGTAAAACAGCTAATGAGCTATGAAATAATTTGGAAAACCTACAGCTATTCTACATAACTAAATGAGACCCATAGGCCTTATAGTATAGGGTCAAAATTGTAACTAATAGATATCACCATACTTTCCAAGTTTATTAATGACAGAACATTCAGACAATTCAAACATTGGATAAAATTAGGTTCAAAATGAAAAAACAAACAAAACAAAAAAACAGAGGGGGTTTTGGATATCTTTTTAATCACTCCATAAATCAGAAAATACTGTCAACAGAAAATAATTTTCACCACATTTTTAGGAATAAAGTTATATAAAGCAGGCATAGTACCCTTACGAAAAAGAAGTTTATTCAAGTGTGCTATTAGTATACACTTAAAATATACTTGAACTTTACTTAAGTATACTTACTAAAATAAACTTGAAGTATACTACTTTTTGGTAAGGGTATACATTAACAAAACACAAAACTTGAAAAAAGACAAGTTATGGAAGCATATGAATAGCCTAAAATCTCAAAACTGACCAGTGCCTGAAAAAGCAATGGTTTATAGTGTTTTGTGCCATCATTAATTTAAATCCTAAAGACTTTTATTTTTGCACACCAGTAAAACATCCCTAAATCTCTGAAAACCTTCTCATTAAAGACAATGTGACTGTGAAGCTACCAGATTAATTGTGAATCCCTTTGTTTTACTTTTCATTAAATGGACAGTATTTCAGCATATTAGAAGATATTTTTAAAAAATAAGCTTTTTTCATTTTGGTGGGTGATTGTGCACCCCTGTGTTAAGTATGCACCCATGTGTAAATGCAGAAGGTTTATTAAAGAAAGATAAAAGTACAAAATAAACTCAACTATACCAGAAAAACAAGGAATACAAGAAACAAAACTGAGCATACCAACACTAGCCATACACTGACAAGACCTTACAAAGAACTAGGAAACACTGGAGTTTACATACACATAGGCTGGTAGACTAATAATACACCAGGACACAATCAGGGAACTAATAAATAAAAAAAACAGGAAACATGAACAGAACACAGCCTAAACATCCAAATAAACAAAACACAAGGTATACAAAACATTTAACACCATGTCTATATAATGCACTAAAAACAATTCCAGCCTCATCATACATATCCTACATGCAATTATTAAAAAACACTTTCTTTCGCAGCGGATTACTTCTTCAATGTAAACCACAGCCTGAGCTGCAAACGAGGACATGAACAGTCAGATAATGTTTCATTTAATGTTTCATTTTTAAGAATTATGTTTTATGCAGCTTCATTTTATGTTTTATATATGTCTTTTTGTATACTATTCAAAACATGCATGTTCTGAAATGTCTCTGCTCATCTCATGAGCATGGTGTCACTCTCTTGCTCTCCTTTGCCCTCTAATTTTAATGGTACTGGAAGTACATTATGCACATGATTAGATGTAAAATCTTTTTATCTGCTCGTGACAGTAATATTGGATGAGAGGATCACACCCTGAAAAGCCGTAGTGGTTAATTAGTGGCATGGCCCATGAAATCATATAAATGTCAGAGATTGTGTGAGTGGACAGCTACAAAAAGGAAACTTCCATGTGAATGCCAACCATAAATTAGATTAGATTACTATGATTAATTAACATAGAAATGAGAGTCTGTATATGATTTGGTGGATTTACAAGCCTTAAATTCAAAATGAAATAGCTGGAAAATTTTAAGCAAATAATTTTGTGGATTATAAGGGGATAAAGTGTACAAATAAAAAGAAAGCTCTCTTTTTGTCTTTTTTAAAGACTGCCTTAGTTAACCTGTCAGCATATTTTCATAAGAACTGCTAAGAAGATGTGAGCACAATGATGCAATTCAAACACAACTTTAAAAGTACAGACTGTTGCAGTTGTACGTGTAAACTTTTTAAAGTGAATTGTAACTATGAAAAACATTTTCTATGGGTGACAGTATTGTAGAATGATTGAAAACATTACGGAAACAAATCTTATGGTAGATAAATGGATTTATAATTCAATCATACAGCCTTCATTTAGATGTAAAGCATAAAATATGCATATATTGGAGGTCATTTATTACATTTAAAAGCATTATATACTATTAAACAGGGTTATTATAGTTTGCTAAAACAAAAAGTAAAAATAAACCATTGAGAAACATCTTTAATTTAAATAAAAATCAATATTAGCTGAAATATAATAAATGATAAAAAATAATTTCAGTTTGCCAAAGCAACATTTCTCATTACTACTACTAAAAAATCTAAAAAAAAGTAACAAAAAATATAATTAAAAATTAAAATAGTATCTCAAAAATACTAAAATAACACGACTGCAGTTTTTTTACAATCATTTTGTCACCAATTCCAGAACCTTGATGACAAACTCCAAACAGTCATTATTTGTAACACAGGCTGTCCAGTGTTCAAAACTTTGCATGTTGCGTTCATATATTTAAAGAAGCCTTGTATTTGCAGAAGCATTGGTTCAAATAACTCATTTATTATGAAATATCATATGAACATTACTTTAGATCACCCACACACAAGATACCCATAGTTTCACTGTGTAGTTGTTAGTACAATCATTAAATATAGTTGCTCAAAACACATGGTGCAGCTTTCATTATGGTTCTACACATTCATACCTCATTGTAATAGACTAGAGAGAAAAGTACAGACACTGGAATCATTCAAACAAAATTAGAAAATTATTGAAGAAATAATCAACTCACAACAGGTTTTTCAAAAACTTCAGATAAGAAAAAATTAGATAAGAAAAAACTACAGTAGGCCTACAGTAAAATGTCAACTGGAGTGTTCCTCACTGCACTTCTATGTTTTTATCAACCCTGTCTTGTGGATTTAGCCACAGGTTCTCATCCCCATCATGATGGATGTTTTTATTAGCTACACATCTTGTAAAAAATCTGGCATGGCAAATCCAGGTCTGACATTGGTCTCCTGCTGTGATGTCATTGCACGCATCATCTATGGCCTGTAGAAGAGCGACTTGTTTGTGAGGGTGTCTTTTGTGAACCTTCCACCTCCATGTGAGAAAAATTCTTCAGTAGGTTTACAGTAAGAAAAGGGGAGTATGGGGGTAAATACAAGGTGATAAACTGTGGATGGGCCTGAAACCATGATTGCACTCAGTGTCGTTGCTAGGAATTCTGGGCCCATTGCACTGATTTTGCTATGGGGCCCCTTCAAAATTACAAACATTCTGGGCTGCTCTCAACAGCTGGGCTCTCAACCTCTCCTCACTGTCATGGCCAGGTTAAAACCCTGCCTCATCCAAAAAATTATGGTTTTTATCAGCTTCCAGCTCTATCACCCTCTAAAAAGACATTTATTATAGGAAAAACAAATACTGATAACAATGATGTAGAATTTTTGGTTTGTGTATTGTATCCAAGCATTTGGAAAAAAGTGTTGCGTTTTGAAAAATGTGCATTTAGGTCATCCGTTGTTTCAAAAAATGACACAAGGTTCTGTTATTAGTACAAAAATGATTGTAAACTGTAAAACCATGCAACCTGACAATCAAGAACAAAGCCACCCCATCTTTATACTTTCAGAATGTCTTTATTTGTTTAGAGCTGAGATACAATGATGTTTAACAACACATTTAAACACATGAATGAGGTTTATTTGAGGCAGGAAAGCTGTAAATAGTTTTTTTTTTTTTAGAACAACAGTAACACAGATCAATCAGGCAGCATAACCTGAACCTACTAAAATAAACCTTACTGTGATATTACTACTAGGAATGTTTTTCATTTATAAAATCTCAAGTTACAAATCGTTCACATTTTTATAAACCGGTTAAAAATCATACATATGTCTCATTGCTAATGTGTTTGTTATGATTACATTGGTCCTATATGGACTTTAGAGAGTTCAGACCATTTACCATCAAACCACTTAGTTATGAATTACATACTGCTAGTCGAATAATTACTATTAATGGTCACCAAAGCCACATTCCTACTATATTGGAAGCAATTGGACAAGAGTCAAAAGACTTAAAATACAACAACTTTCCTATTGGGTCCATTGCTGGTGACACCTGCACATAAACAAATTTGCAAAAAATGCACATTTATAAAACATTCATTAGCTTCATCTGTGGGACACTGTGCTTCTTGCGACGTCACTGATCCCTTAAACCCTCTTCAGTATATATTCATGGCACTCTAGGATTGATATAAATGTTGTTCTGAGTAAAGGTAAGGTTTAGATAACAACTTACAACACAGAAAGAGTCAACAATCAGTACAAAGGAAGTGAATGATTAAGGAAAGAGTGACTGAGTTAGGCATCTGAAAGCACAGTAAACAGTAAAGGTGCATGAATTGTCTAATTAATTTACACATAAATAAGGGACTCTAAATGTCACTCCTCAAATCAGTATTAATCACCATAGCATATTTTTAATAATTAGCAACCTAATTCTCATCCTCTATTCCTCTTAAAGCATCTGACTTAACGCAACAGATCATGTTGAGGTAGAACAGAGACACCTACAGACTGTTGAGGGGAATCCTGATACAATTTGCTTTGGTACATTTAAATTATTTTTTAAAAAGTTGGCTGTTTTGTTAAAGATTAGTGCAAACAATTGCCTAGTAATTATAATGCTACTTTGTAGTTTTATAAAATACATTTTACATTTCAAACATCCACAGGGGTTATTATAGCTAACATTTTGTTGCCACTGGTAGTTTGTACCAGTGGAACTGTAAATCCTGTACTGAAAAGTCAACTATACAGACAAACCGGACTATTTGTTTACACCGCAGACCACTGAAGGAAAGTTCAAGAGACTGAAAAACTCATCACTTGAGTTTGAAAAGGCACTGAGCAGAAAATCTGGAAGACCTGCTTTTATATAAATGCTATTTATATAGGCACAATGGGTGAAACATAAGTAAACTATTATTATTATTATTATTATTATAAGTCTGATACACAAGCTTCATGACTGCTGCAATAATACATTTTTAGATGCAGCCAGATCTACCACTGGCCATATCCATTCATGCCATTATCCCCCGATGGAGTGATGGTGACTGAATCGAGAAAAGGACGGAGTGCTTGTCCAAAAGGTCTATGGAGAAGGAAAGTGTAATTCAATCCAGTTATTACTAATACTACCACTAGTGTCAACAACAACAACAACAACAAATTTGATTGTAAAGCTGTAAGGGCAAACTTACGTAGCGAGCACCTCAGATGGGAAGTCAGTGATGTATGAGGGAATCTTAGTTCCTGTTAGAAACTGTGCAACCTCAGAGCTAAAGGTGTTACAGTTGTGTTCAAAGAGGTGGTATTTTTCAGGTCTGTGGAAAAAAAGGAGGAAGTACAGGTTTGCACATGTAAATGGTCATTTCTGTAGTTAAAAATGATGAGAGATTTCTCAAAAGACCAATGCCATACTTTGTCTTTGCATACTAAACTAGGAAAATATGCAGTTTCCTGTTAAATGCAAAAAAGAAAGATATACTGACCTGTAAGTAGACTCCCTGAGCGAAGACAAATATTCCTGAAAAAGGTCCCGGGGAACTTCTGTGTTTCCAAGGTCCACTGTGGAATCAGACATACCTAGAATAGTACCACCCTGAAACATGATAACATTTCATGATTATGATGGGTTACAGACTAACATAGCCTTTTACTTTTCAGATATCTTGAGAAACAAATGTCTCTTACCGGAAAGCAGCTTAAAATGCCCCCTCCTCCAAAGAAAAACTCTTCCCCATAAACCACTATAGATGTGTGCCTTCATTAAGTAATCCAAGATTAATACATTAAAATAAAGACTTGTTCAATTCAACTGTTTATTAAGTTTAAACAAATACAAAATATAAGCATTTTCACTAGTGGTCTCAAACCTTTGGACTCCTCTGCATATTAAATTCTACTGCCTGAGAGTTTCAAAAAAAGTAAACAAAAAAACATACTCACCATATTCCCTCGACTTGCTTTCCTGTCAATTTAGATATAGAATTGCAATCAGTCATTTCTTCACATACTTCCAACGGTGAATTTTTCTCCAGAATGTATAAAATATCTTATTTCACTTTGACTTGAATAAACAAAAACCATCTCAAACAACACTAAAACATATATTTCTATTCTAGAGGCATCACCACCTCCCCCGGACAACTTTAGCCGACTGCAGAACTCACCTAACATCATGGGACTCAGCTGACGGGCCAGTCCTTTTGACAGGTCATAAATGAACAACTTTACGTTGAAAGACCTTCCATCAGCCATCGCTACGGCTTTAGACAAACGTGTGTTTACAAACAAAAACGCAACTCTACAGCTAGCAAACTGAAACTTAGCTTGAGTTTCTCGCTCTGATTGAACTCGAAAAACCAGACTTCAGTGTTTTACTTGCTCACATTTCCATCATCGCATTAAACATTGACAAGGAACGCATTCGTTGTCGTTTTAAATTATTTTAGGAAAATAATAAACCACAGGTTGTTGACAAATCCGACGCAGCATTCATGTCCGCTTTGTCACAGTGATATTTTGATACCGGTTATGACAAATGTGCTTATTCATTGGGGACCCGACCAATGGCAGCACAGATACAGCTGTTAGTGTTGTTACGTTCGTGAACGAATCGTTCTTTTTGAACGAATCTTTTTGGTGAACGAATCGTTCTCGTTCACGTAATCCATTGACTCATATTTCTCGTTTACTGAAATTCCTCCCTCCACAGCAGCGCGGCGCTATTGGCAGCGCATGCGCAGATCAGTGAACCGGGTAGCTCTGTGAAATGTTTCATCCTGTCAAAGAATGACTAAACCTCGAGCCAATATCCTTCGAGTATGAGATGTGACGGAGCATGTGATTTGTTGAATGTAGTGAACGAATACGCCCTTCACTGAACGAGTTTCTTTTGAGTCTGAACGAGAGAGATCTTCTCGTTCGTGAACGAAATGACCGAACGGATACATCTCGTTCGTGAACGAGTTGAATGAACTGGTACATATCGTTAGTGATTTTAATGATTAATCTAGTAGC
>NW_015670386.1:1285551-1288996 GCF_001515625.1 Sinocyclocheilus rhinocerous | reverse complement strand
AAAGAATAAGCACTAGTAGCTAAAGAATAAGCACTAGTACCTAATGAATAAGTACTAGTACTTAATGGAAAAGATACTAGTATCTAAAAAATAGGTACTGGTACCATGAAAATAGATACTAGTACGGCTTATAGATTAAATGTTACAACGGCTTTCCATAGGTACATCTCGTTCGTGAATGAAATGAATGAGAGTGTACTGGGTCAGTCAAGCTTGTCAATCTCGATCAGCAATCAGCAGAAAGCGGATGCAAAGCGCAGTTATAGGTACTGTGCAAATAAACTTGTTTATATATTCATATTTAGCATACAGAACATAACTCAAAGTTTAATCCCCGATTTATGAATGTTTAAATGTCTGACCAAACAATTAAAATGTTAAATATGCAAGAAAACATTGATAACAGATAAGACACTCTTTTTCGGCACCTGCTGGCGTATTTATGTAATATGAAGAATTGGTCACTGAACGAATCAGTGAACGAATCTGAACGAATCATTTTGGTGAACGAACTGAAAATGAACGAATCTCTTGTAAGAATCAAAATTTCCACCACTGACAGCTGTCAAACAGCTGTAATATTCTCCAAAACGCTAGATGGCGAATTTTATAAGAACAAACATGCTGGTGTTCATGCCCACCACAGAATCTACTAGTAAGCGGAAGTCATGTTCGAGATTCGATTTGTTTGAACAGTTCATTTCAATAAGCCAGTTCAAAACTCCCGATTCAGCGACTCCTACCTCGAATAGCTTTTTTTTAAGACCTCCTTAATTTTTAATAGTATTTTTTTTATTTTTTTATTATTACAAATGATAAACAATTAGTATTTTGTTAAACTGTTTACGCGGTTCACAGAAACATTTATGTTTACTTCCTCGTGCATGGATTAACCAGTCACTCCGCTTTTGTCTCGCCATTGGTTCTTGCCGTTCAATAGTCGTCTCTGATACGCTATTGGAGCTGTCACTCAAATTCTGGCGCACTGACTGGATGCGTGCATGCGCGGTTGTAAAGGAATACAAAGTTCTGTTGCTGAAAAGAAAAAAGTGGCTAATCTTAAATTTAAGAAAATGTGGTTTGTTTTTCCCCAACTTTAATTGAAAGCAACCCTGAAACGGTTCTTGGCGAAAGCGACCAGTGATGGCGGAGAGGAGAGAGTACTATCAAAACGAAGACGATGAGGTTGAGGAGGACGAAGAGGATTCTGGAGGTTAGCACAGCTAACTGCATTAATTGTCTTCTGTGATATAAGTTGCACGCTTTGTACTCTATTAAACTTAACTTACTTGTATGAAATGAAGATGTGATTAAATAAGAAAATCTTAATTGCTTTTAAATTATTAGGGGATTACAAAATCAGTGGCCGCGACAGTCTGGTGTTTTTGGTTGATGCATCCAAAGAGATGTTCATCAAGGGTGAGGATGGAGAGCCATCAAATTTTGACATGACTATGCAGGTGAGTCAATCTGTAACATTTTATTAATTCATTGTCTTTTATTTTCACCAAATATTCTTGTGTTTTTCTCCAGTGCATATCTGATAGACATTATTCTCTGTTGTATCTAGTGTGTACGTAGTGTGTACACTAGTAAAATAATAAGCAGTGACAAAGACCTGGTCGCTTTAGTGTTCTATGGGACTGAGCAGAGCAAGAATCCAAGAAATTCCTTCAAGCATGTCTACGTCTACCACGACTTGGATTCGCCTGGTGGGTAACTAACTCTTGGTGCTTTTCAGATTGCCTATATGATGGTAAATTTATCTCGCGTACTGATTCCCTTTTCAGGATCTCAATGCATACTGGATATTGATAAACTGCTGGGTGAGAAAGGAGCTCAATTCGCTGAAAAGACCATGGGCAGTGGCGAAACGTCCCTCGGAGATGCTCTGTGGTGCTGCTCCAACCTTTACAGTGACATCAAGTTGCGACTGTCACACAAGCGCCTGATGATCTTCACTTGCAGGGATGAACATCACGGAGGAGACGGTGCTAAAGACAGACAGGCTCGTACAAAGGCTGCTGACCTTAAAGAGACAGGTAG
The DNA here is from genome assembly GCF_001515625.1 of Sinocyclocheilus rhinocerous. Classification (NCBI taxonomy): domain Eukaryota; kingdom Metazoa; phylum Chordata; class Actinopteri; order Cypriniformes; family Cyprinidae; genus Sinocyclocheilus; species Sinocyclocheilus rhinocerous. The sequence goes on along the minus strand of NW_015670386.1, from coordinate 1,286,950 downwards.
GCTGAATAGAAGGGGAAAATGACAGTCTTACTGATGGACAATTTATAACCTATGTTCTGTTGTTCCTCAGGTGTGGTCATAGACTTGATGCACCTTACAAAGCCAGGAGGTTTTGATGTTTCCCTGTTCTTCTGTGACATTGTAAGCCCTCCAGAAGATGAAAGCGAGCTTGGCCTCCAGATTGAGCCCTGCAGGAAACTCGAGGACTTGCAGAAGAGGGTCAGAGCTAAAGAGTTAAAGAAAAGATCTCAAAGCAGGTAAATGCACTGCACTGCACATGTCAAATCATTCACCAGATTGCTTGTCCTATATAGCGTCAAGGGGATGCTGGATGTATACAGCCGGTAATACTTTTCTGTAGTGTTTGTAATTGCATTTTATTTCAATTTGCTTCAAGAAAAAGACAGGCATGTTGATCATTTTTAAAATCCCTATGGTCATCAGTTCCTTTATTTCCTACTGTGATGTAAATCCAAACAAGAAAAAATATAGCTAGTGCAGGACTAGTCCATCAAGAATTCATACTAAATTTCTCAGATGATACAGAATGACATCTACCGATACTTAAGTTTTTTCTAATGCTGTGAACTATACAGGGAACCTCTCAGTTTGTGCATTACTATAATATAAGAGTTTACAATTTAAAACAGAACCCAAACCTTTACATTCAACTTTTAGTTATTTTCAGATATAATAATCACATTTAAAAGCGTACATTCTTGTATACAACTCAGTTGCACATAAAGTAGTTTTCCTAATAACTTGTCTTCAGGACAGATATATAATTAAAGGGGTCATATGATGCGATTTCAAGTTTTCCTTTCTCTTTGGAGTGTTACAAGCTGTTCGTGAATAAATAAGATCCCTAAAGTTGCAAAGACTAAAGTCTCAAACCCAAAGAGATATTCTTTATAAAAGTTAAGACTCGTCCACGCCCTCCTAAAACGCCTCGTTTAAACACGCCCCACATATCTACCTCACTATGTGGAAATATTTGCATAATGCGCCCAAATGTGCACGCAAAGAAAGAAGGCGTGGTTTCAGTAACCGCAGTTAGTGTTGATGCAGCCATGTCAGGGAGACGCTGTGTGTTTCTAGGCGAAAGCAAAAGCACTTTATTTGGCCTTCCGAAAGTAGATGCAATTAGGAATCTTTAAGATTACTTACAACAGAACAGCAAGGCATTTTATGGACGACCGTTTCGTGAACCTAGGAGAGGAGGTAATTCTGACTTTGCTATGACAATCTGGCGCTTCTGAATCAGCTACTGTTTTGATATTAGTTTAAGTATTTGCTATTGACAGTTCAAATTCGGAGTTTTGCGCATCGTGTGTGTGTGCACGAGCGAGCGAGAGAGAGAGAGCGAGCGCGCGCGAGAGAGAGAGAGAGAGAGAGAGAG
>NW_015670386.1:1271193-1281685 GCF_001515625.1 Sinocyclocheilus rhinocerous | reverse complement strand
AACGCGTTTCAGAAAGGCGGGGCATAGAGGAGAAACAATAATGTACAGTATGTGGAAAATAATGTGTTTTTTTAACCTTAAACTGTAAAATTTCATTACACCAAATACACAAAATAATGTTCTTTTTAGCAACATCATATGACCCCTTTAATAGTAAATAAGCTCCTCTGTAGTTTTTTTTATATATTTATATATCTAACTAACCAACTAGGAACACTTTATAACGTTCCTGAGGTAAATGCAATGTTAAGTGACATTGTTCACAAGCTATTTATTAATGTCTTTCTCTGGTTGAAATACTGATTGAGACTATTTCTACACACAAGTTGCACGTTTTCCACGTTTTTCCACCCCTTTTGATTTACAGGATATAATCGGCCCTGATTGTCGGCTGTTTTTAAACAATCGGCCATCTGGTGCAGATGCTTTTATCGGTCGATACATCAGTGCATCCCTATTAAAAAAAAAAAATTTAACATTGAGTTTTGCAATATTTATGCAAAGTTTCACTTTACTTGACCATAGTTCCAGAATGCAGTTCTTAGATTTAGATATACTTTTTCATTGTGTTCAAGGTTAACTTTCTCTCTCGGAGAAGGTGTCAATCTGGCAGTCGGTGTGTATGTGTTGGCCAGGACTGCCACCAAACCTTCTGCTGTCAAGCTTCACAGAGATACTAACGAACCAGTGCGCACTAAAACCCGTTACTTCCATGCCCATAATGGGGGGATACTTTTGCCAAATGATATGAAGAGGGCACAGGTAATCAGAATCAATACTATCACAAAGCTATACTGTAATTTGCTCTTTGTGTCCCTTTTATCTAAAAGTTACCATATTTTCTTATCATACAAAATTGACTACTTTCTATGAAGGTTTATGGGAAGAAACAGATTGTGATGGAAAAGGATGAGGTGGATGAGATTAAGAAGTTTGATGATCCAGGTTTGGTTCTGATGGGGTTTAAGCCCATGGACCGTCTCAAACTGCACCATCATATACGGCCCGCGCTCTTCATATACCCTGAGGAAGAGCAGATATCAGGCAGGTCTTCATTTGCTGAGGTCTTAAGCCTAAGCACCTCCTTCAGTTCAATCCAGTTGTTTTATGAACTGATCTTTTTCTCATTTTGGAAAGCTGATGTGCAGTTCTCTTTCTTTTGTTTACCCTAGGAAGCTCCTGTATGTTTACAGCTCTGCTTTTGAATTGCAGTGAAAAAAATTTATTTGCATTGTGCAGATACATTCCTCGTCGTAACACTCCACCTCGGTTTGTGGCACTAGTTCCACAGAGAGAAGAACTGGATCAGAGTCAAACTCAGGCGACACCTCCAGGTAACTGCAATCAAGACTGAAAAATTTTCATTTACACTGAACGTTACTTTCAACTGTATGGCTAATTGATCTTTTTATATATATCAAATAGTAATATTAAATTGTGGGATCCTATATTTTAGGCTTCCATGTGATATTTCTTCCCTTTGCTGATGACATACGCACTGTGGATGCTCACGTGGGCCCCACAGCCTCTGATGAGCAGGTGGACAAGATGAAAGAGATTGTGCACAAGCTCCGCTTTAAATACAAGTGTGTGGTTTTCTACAAGTTGTGCCCAGTGCATTCTTCAGTTATGGAGTTGTAGTTAATTTGTACTGTAAATCTTATGTTTTTATAGGAGTGATGCATTTGAAAACCCAGTGCTACAACAGCACTACAGGAACCTGGAGGCTTTGGCTCTGAATATGCTTGAACCCGAGCCCATTGAGGATTTAACAAGTATTTCTTGAGATCCGAAATGTTTTTAATGGATAATTGTTCTATTTTAATTTTATTACTGTCTGTGTGTTCCCTCAGTGCCCAAGGTACAAATGATGGATGCTCGTCTTGGTCCACTGGCTCAGGAGTTCAAAGATTTAGTCTATCCTCCTGATTATAACCCAGAAGGGAAGCCTGCAGCTAAACGTAAAACTGGTGAGATTTCAAATGGTCTTACATTAATGTAAAGCATGAGTCAGGGGTGTAATTTTCGGTATTTGAGCTGATAAAAAAAAAAACATGAAAAACCGCTGCATTTTCAAATACATTTATTTCTTGTATGGATAGTTTCCGACAGCACTGCACAAGCTAGTGGCACCATAAGACTGTAAAAAAAGATGGACGACGCGTCTCCACTTCCTTCCACTATAGAAAAGTGAAGCCAAAGCATCTCAGTATGGCCGCTGCCATCTTGAGTAAATGACGTCATTCGGAGCCAGAGTCTGTGCAGTATAGATTCGTTTGGAGCCAGAGTCTGCGCTGTAGTGTCGTGAGGTGAAGCCGCTGTATCAAACTCTCGCCCAAACTCCTGCATACCCAATCAACCATAACGACACGCCCCGTTTTTATAGCATCAAATTACTAGCTAAAATCAAACTTATCACAAAAACGAACAATTGAACATATATCAGCGTGATAACAACTACTTTAAATGACCAAGCCATCTTTCGGAAAATTGTATAGGATTGTTATTTATTTTTTTATTTTGACTCAAGTCCCATTTGTTTACATGGAGAGGGGACCTGTACTGCAGCCAGCCACCAGAGGGCGATCAAAGAGCCCGCAACTTCACTTTTCAGGACGTGTGAGGCACACCCGAGTGGCACCATCAAACCGCTCAGTGCAGAACACTCTTAGAATCTCAGCCTGGGTCCACAATTAACAAAGCAGTGTTGGCAAGCAAATTAAATGGTGATAGTTGCCAGCTGGCCACTGCGTGTTTCAAAATGAAGTGTGGCACTGTTCATTTACATGCGAGCAGCCCATGATCCAGTGATTTAGTGAATTCCATTTCTGCAAGTGCTGGGTCACTTATAATGTGCATTTGAAAATGCAGCACACGCAACCGTATTCCCAAATTTGTATTGAGAATAATTTATAAATCTGTCGTTAAAAAAAACTCTAGTCTCTGTACTGTAATTTTACTGGTGTGTAAAATAAAAATTATCATGAAATATCAAATACTCATATCATGATACTCACTTATTTTACAGTACAATAGTATTATTTCAGCAGTAATGTATTTATTTGATTTTTTATTAATAATTATTATTTATGCAGTCATATTAAATGGATTTTTTTTGTCTTTTAACATGCCTAATGCATAATAATAATATGGGATACTGCAAAGACATAGCAGCATGGTTCAGTATGCATCGGAAATTACTCCTAACTTCCATTGATTGGCAGTCCTGTTTTAGTTACAATGCCACTACATTCAGAAACGTTCAAAGTTGATAGTGACAGAATCTTGACTTGAGTTGTCTCTTTCTTTTTGCCCAGCTGAATCTGGTGGTGGTGCTGCTGAAAAGAAGGCAAAAGTTGAGATGTCCGAGGAAGAGCTGAAAAACCATGTGGCAAAGTGCACCTTGGGAAAACTGACAGTGCCTGTGCTAAAAGATGCATGCAAGCAGTTTGGAATACGTACAACAGGAACCAAGAAACAGGAGCTTATAGATGCCCTGACCATGCACCTCTCCAAATAAAAGTTCTTAAGGCCTTGCCCATATTTGGCGGAGAATAAAACCTTGACACCTTGATTACATACTTGTTCATAGAATAAATACAGAAAGATTTGTATTTCTGCACATTCTAAATGACTTTCCTGTCTAGAGCAAAATTCCGTTCAGCATTGTGACTGTTGTCATAATGGATAATTAAATTATGCCAATGCTGGTGAGGCTTAAGAAAAAATGAGGAATAAAGCTTATTACAAAACTTGAATTTTGTAGTTTTAACAGTAGCATTTAACGTCCTTATTTCAACTCATTTGCTTGCTATTCTTTAAACATTTGCTCTTTAGAGCAAAATTCCGTTCAGCATTGTGACTGTTGTCATAATGGATAATTAAATTATGCCAATGCTGGTGAGGCTTAAGAAAAAATGAGGAATAAAGAGCAAATGTTTAAAGAATAGCAAGCAAATGAGTTGAAATAAGGACGTTAAATGCTACTGTTAAAACTACAAAATTCAAGTTTTGTAATAAGCTTTATTCCTCATTTTTTCTTAAGCCTCACCAGCATTGGCATAATTTAATACATGGTAATAAAGGAGGACATTTTATCAAACACTGGTTTAACTTGAATTAGTATGGAAAATTTTCTTAATGTTGTCCATTGATACTTTGGAGGTTGGTAATGTAGATTACAGAATTTATGCCTGATAAATTGAAAGCCTATTATGAATGTAATTCTACAAATCCATTCTTGCTTGTATGTTTAGTAAACATTTGGGTTGAGCAACTAGTTTGTCTAATACTCTAAATACATTTTACTTCATAATCAGTGTAGAAATAGTGGGAAGAAAAATACAAATTCTGTCTCCACCCTAGGCATGAGAAAATATCTGATACTTATTTTGTTAAACAACTAAAACAGTTTACTAGTAGTTTGTGGGTTTCCATAACACCTGGAATGAAGTAATCAGGTATTGTCATTTGCATTCTTATTAGCAAAAAATGAAAACAAACAGAAGGTCGACAACTCATTTGCCACAGATGTTTGAAATTACAGCAGATCTAAATGTACATGTCTGGATTTTATTTTCTGCTAAAGCAATAAAGCACTGAGCTAGAGGGCTGTTTATACAGCACAGAACAGACCCTACACCGGAAAAAAATGATCGGGGGGAAAAATAATTTGGAAAATTAATGTCTCCAAAAAGAAATAGGAAGTCTCTTCTTAATTTCCTAATGTGGGCGACCGAGACGTGTTTGACAGTCCCATGGGATGAAACCTGCTCGTGACGCAAGCAAGCGGAAAGCCAATGACGTTTTGCGCATGCTCAGGTTGAGCCAGAGAGCTGCAAGGAAAAAGTACAAGAGACAAAGGAATAAACAACTCAAGGAGTGGACGCGAAAACGCCAAGTTAGAGGAACGAAAGCAGCCGAGCCTGTAACATATCGTATACAGACAGGTAAGTGCTAGGAAGGAGTACACTGACAATTTGAAAGGTGTCATTTTGTCCGTTGCTATCAAACGAGTAGCACGTAGCCAGAGTGTCAAATTGGTCTGAACGCAGTAGTTCAGAAGACCAAACAAAAATACGGCATGCCTTAAGTTATCGTATTAAACTTGTGTACGAAGTGTTAAATATCATTTCCGTCCGTGAATAAGTCATAAACACCCATCCAGTCAGCTGGCAGGAAGTTTTGTACAGACATTCCCAATGCAGTCATCCTGGGCACAACTGCACATTAGCCGTAGGTGTCAAAAGGGTTCGTGTTTAGACTTGCCACTCGGTTAAACCCTAATTAATGTTCAGGATTGAAGCATTAGCTGTTTTGTTTTAATTATCTGATTTATAATCCCTCTCTTGTTGTGTTTGTTTTCGCCAAGGTTATCTCTGCGGTTCTCACGGTGGTCTACTATGGCAATTGCCAGGGTCCTGCACTGCTGACCCATTTAGTCCCAGTCAGCTGTACAAGTCATGCTGTAAGTCTTTTCCACCCTGAGGTCGGCCAAAATGGAAAGAACTGCTCTGCCCTAGTGGTTACTATGGTGCTTGGCAAGTCTTTGTGCAATAACAACATGAAGAGCACAGAAAGAGGACACAATCGAATCTGCTTCTGAGAAGATCCATCGGTTTCCACTTGTGTTTTTGTTCTTTTCACTGATTCACTGCAAGGTGCGCTTGGCTCGCCTTTCACTCCAGTAGCTACCTCCCCTCCCCTTGCCACTCATCCCAAGCAGCTGAGAGGTTGCTGTGGAGATGATAGTGGTGACATAGCAGCAGGAATGGGGAGTACTCCATGTTCTGGTAAGGGGAGGGGGGTCGGGGGGTTTCAGGAGCTGGGCTGTATGCCATGGAAGGTCAGCAAGCAGAAAGGAGAAGCCATCGGTGGACGCGGGTCCGAGCTAGAGGATAGGCTGAATGCTGGAACGCCCCCCACCTCTTCACAACCTCCCACCATTTATCATGAAAAGCAGCATCGGGAGCTGTGCGCTCTGCACGCCCTAAACAATGTCTTCCAGGACGGAGCGGCCTTCAGCCGTGATGCACTTCAGGACATCTACCAGAGGTCAGTGCTAAGATTATGTATTGTTACTGAGGTGATCTAATTTTGGAATTTTTTTGGGGCACACTTCTGCTTCCTCTTTCTTTTTCAGGCTCTCCCCTAGCACTTTGGTAACGCCCCACAAGAAAAACATGCTGGGAAATGGCAACTATGATGTGAACGTCATCATGGCTGCATTGCAGACGCGTGGGTTTGAGGCTGTTTGGTGGGACAAGAGAAGGTATTTTATTATGCTGTTGTAGTTTTAAATACATCAAAAATATAGTCCAAAACATGTGGCAAAATCTCTTTTTGAATTCATGTTTGTTTCATATGGTTTTGAAAAATGTACATATCTTAAATTCAACATGAAACAGACATTTCATAAGTATAACCAAGTAAAACTGTAAACTGAATGGAGGGTTTTGATTTTGTCCACTGGAAATTGATTGGATCGTTTGATCCTTTTCGTTTGCAAATTGCTGCAGTTTCATGTGAGTGACAGATCACTGGATGAGATGGATTATTGTCCCGTCCTCACACTGGTGCACAAGTCATTAGAGATGAGATGTTTGTGTTTTGATTTAACATTACAGGGGCACATGAATAAAAAAATTTTTTTTTAAAAAGCAATTTAAAAAATAGAATTGTGAATTGAGTTCATGGTGATTTTAACCACTTAATGATTTTAACCAAATGTTTTCAAGATTGTTTTAGGATTCTTTTTTTTCAAGATTAGTTTTTTTTAAATATCTTGAAGCATTAATTATAAATATTACATTTTTGGTGACAGCACATGATATTTTATAACACAAACTAACCTGCCTTGTGATAAAAGGTCAAGTTATTTGATATTTTAAGAAACTTATTGACCTTTACACACAGTCATGAGGGTCTGCCAGGTTCCTCTTTATGATATAATTTCCTGTTTTATGCACCACATGACTTGACTTGGGCAAACAAAAAAGTTTAAGATGTTAAAGCAGTGAAGCACTTCTGTTAATTAAAAAAAGAATAAAATTATTCATTTTTTAACACCAAGACTGTGGTATCCAATTTATGAACACAAAATATAGGAAAATACAGGGATAGCCCACCCTAAAATGAAATGCATACATGTCATTCCAAACCTCTATGCATTTCTTTCATCTGCAGAACACAAATGAAGATGTTTGTAACATTTTGGTAAGCAAACAGTTTTGGTTCCCATTCACTTCCATTGTATAGACAAGAAATACAATAAAAGTCAATGGGAACTGAAACTGTTTGGTTACCAGCCTTCTGCAAAATATCTTCTTTTATGTTCCACAGAAGAAAGTCATACAAGTTTGGTCAGTGTCAGTAAATGAAGGAATTTTCATTTTTAGGTGGGCTATCCTTTTAATTTTATATTTTTTTTATTTTATAATTTTCAGAAATTAAAAACCTGCTTAGCAAAGAAGAGGTGTATTCTAACATTGTATGAGTTGCATTCATCTTTTTTTTTTTTTATTGTTGTTGCTTTTGTTTTTAAATAAATGAATACAAATGTGGCATTTCTTTTTTAAATATTTTTCCTATGTATTTGTCATGCTATGCTAGTTTACCTTTAAAAAAGATAGTATTTTTGTAATCTATATGCTAGTTGTTAATCCGACCAACAGTGGCGCAAGTCAATCCTCTGTGTGGCGCACGGGGGCGCGCTGAGCGCTGCAGATGTGTCGCAGATTTAAAAAGTCACTACTCATCTAGTACAAGGAAATGGAGCAGTGCAAAGCATAAAATACTGAATTGTAAACAAGGCAGCGGAAGAGCGGGAACGTGTGCAGCCATTCTATAACAGTGCATGGGATTTGCAATTCATAGTTACTTTAACGACCAGAAGGAAAAGCACAAAGATACATTGACAGCTACTTCATTATTTTTAGGGGAACAACTTAACTGATGGAACTGTCGGCAATCGGCTCTGTGTGGCGCACGGGGGCGCGCTGAGCGCTGCAGATGTGTCGCAGATTTAAAAAGTCACTACTCATCTAGTACAAGGAAATGGAGCAGTGCAAAGCATAAAATACTGAATTGTAAACAAGGCAGCGGAAGAGCGGGAACGTGTGCAGCCATTCTATAACAGTGCATGGGATTTGCAATTCATAGTTACTTTAACGACCAGAAGGAAAAGCACAAAGAGACATTGACAGCTACTTCATTATTTTTAGGGGAACAACTTAACTGATGGAACTGTCGGCAATCGGTGAGCAAGTGTTCGCTGTGGAATCAATCATAAAGAAAAGAGTTCGAAAGGTAAGTGACATGCGCGTGTAGCTAGCTGCGTGTTTACGGACAGTTCAATCTGTGTAATCCCGCTGCACACATACAACATGTTAGAGGGGCGAGGACACACTTACAACAACAGCGTGGAAGTGTGTTTGTAGTCTAATAACTTCGATGATGACGCATGTCGCAGGGCGGCGAGCCTATTCGTAGTCATGGAGACTACGCAGTTTTATTTCCCGGTGGGGTCTAATAACTAACGTAAAGTTTGGCCATTTAGATACAGCCGCTGAGGTTTATTTTTTTATCTTAAAACGGCATTTGAGGTTATTGGTGCGAGCGGACGTGGCTCTCAGTTACTTTTAAGTAAAATTAAAACATGCGGTTAGCTTAAAATAACGCTCGTTGAATGAGCGTTACTTTTGGTCTCATGAAATGTCCGGATTGAAATAGAAAGGAGGAGCTGTTAGTTTAGGGGTCGTCCCTCCTTAATTCTTTTATTACGAAACCTTGTCATTACGTCATCGCACACGTACAAGACAAAAACAAAACATTCAGAAGAAATGTGTAATCGAAAAAAAAAAAAACGTACTTAAAATATAAATGCAATATTGGTTTATATCTATTTTTTCTTTTTGTTCTAATGTTTAAGGGTCATGTCGAATATTTATTGAAGTGGAAGGGGTGGCCTCCCAAGTAAGTATTATTATTATTATTATTATTATTATTATTATTATTAAGGAAAATTGGAGAATAAGATTAATTTCAAAATTTCTTAATCCTTTTATTTCCTGGTAGTTTTACAATTATTACTCTAGCGGCTAAGATGTTTTGTTTATTTATTTGCACGTCATGTCAATAAATATGTATATGTTTTAATGACATTAAAGGTACAGCACATGGGAGCCTGAGGAGCACATTCTAGACCCTCGACTGGTTTTAACGTATGAGGAAAAGTGAGCAGTTATAAAAATGAAACTTCCTTCATTCTTTCACTTTCAGTCACTAGTACATGAAATCATCCACACCGCATTTTCTCATTATTTCTAATTGCAAACAGAGAACAGAGAGAAAGGTCAGTGAGGTGGCGTAAAAGAGGCCCAAAACCGAAAAGACTCTTCATGCAGGTAATGACCACTACAGCATCTTAATTACTGTGATGGTTTCCCTGCTAAATTATTATTCAAATCTTGTCCATCCACTTATTTTAGTATTATTTATATACTATTATAGTTTTCATTCATATTTTGAATTAATCTTTATTTTTTCATTTTAATTTTATAAAAATTTGTGGTAATTTTTTAATTTGTCAAAAATGCATTTTTGCCATTTTTATTATAATTTTTTTTGTATTTTTAATATATTACTACTTAGGTCTAATTTATTTTCATTTCAGTTTTAATTTTAGTACAGTTGTAGTTTTTATTTCCAGTTAAACTAAATGAAAATTAGAATTTTGCCTTGACTTCTAAGTGAAATAAGTTTTCTCTCTAATACTTGTTTTATTTCAGCTTTATTTAAATTAACTAAAATATATATATAATTTTTTAGTTATTAATAATAATCCATTGTCTATCCACATATTGCTCTCTTGAAGAGAAACATTTACGCAATGGATCTACGCAGCGCACACAAAGATACAGAGAAGTCTTCAACACATCTGCCGCTATCGCTTGACCCAAGGTTCCAGTCCACAGGGGCTTGTATATATCGACAATTAACCCACCACAAGAAAAAGAAGAAAGCTTCCAGAGAGACTTCTGAGGAAGAATGGGATAGAAGAGAAGATGACGATGATGATGATGATGAGGGGGTTATGGAGGAGGAGGAAGAAGAAGAAGAAGAGGACACAAGACAAGGAGGAACGAAAACTGGCAGCAACACTTTAGACAGTAAGTATGTTAGTTGGTCAGAGGGCAGACATAGTTGTCACTATAACCTAAATTGATATCAAGACTGCAGTGCTCTTTGTCAGCCTTATTGAGGGAAAAAACTCTCTTGACACTAAATCACAACACGAAGTAAACAGCTCTATTTGAACAGATCCAGGATTTTTGTTACTGTTGTTGGCAAAACCCTACTTTAAAAACTTTTGAAAAAATTATTAGCATTATATATGCAAAATGTGTTAGTCTGTGGTTGAAATCCTAAAAAGTAAAATCAAGTTTTAAATTCTGCAAGTGAATTATTCATAATGACGTTTTATATATATATA
>NW_015670386.1:1261908-1271116 GCF_001515625.1 Sinocyclocheilus rhinocerous | reverse complement strand
ATATATATATATATATATACACTACCGGAAATTAAAAATATATATGTATTTAAATTTTACATTTTTGAAAGAAGTCTCTTATGCTCAGTAAGGCTGAATTTATTTGATCATGAATACAGTAAAAAGAGTAACATTGTGAAATTTTAATACAATTTTTAATTACAAATAACTTTTTTCTATTTTAATATATTTAATATTTCTATAATAATTCTAGTTGGTAATTTAGTAATGTTAATATTTTAATATTTTTTTAAATGTTTTATTCCTGTGACGAGCAAGAACACATTAAATTGTGTTAAAAAGTGACAGTAAAGACATTTTTAATGTTACAAAAGATTTGCATTTCAAATAAATGCAGTTCTTTTGAACTTTTTTTATCCATCAATAAATCCTAGAAATGTTTTACGATTTCCACAAAAATATTAAGCAGCAAAACATAGTTTGTTAATGGTAAGAACGAAGAAGAAGAAGAGTCCTAATAATAGATTACAATAATTATGCACTAAATCAACGTAGTAGAATGATTTCTGAAAGATCGTGTGGCACTGAAGACTGGAGTAATGGCTACTCTGCCCTCACAGGAATAAATTACATTTTAAATTCAAATAGATAACAACAAGTAATTTAATTATTTTAAATCATATTAACATTTTACAATTTGACTGTATTTCTAATCAAGTAAATGCAGCCTTGGTGAACATAAGAGACTTCTTTATAAAAATAAAAAAGATTATATTGTGTATTGCATTGTATTTTGCATACTCCTGCATTATTCTTCACCCTTTTTTAATACAATTAATAATTTGGGACACAACTACAGTAGTATTAAATTATTTGTGTTTTTAAAACTGAACTTAAGTGTCTAAAAAAGCATCTAAAACAGCACCCTATACAATACTTGTTTATAGTCAAGATTCTTTAATATCTATAACACGATGAAAGTGTAAATATGTACAAAATGTACTCTGTCTCAGAGCGTGTCAGGAGAGGTCGCTGGAGTCCAACCACTGGGTCAGAGGCAATGACTATATCTCCTTTACCTGAAGACTGGAGTCCAGTTATGGGCCCAGAGGAGGTCATTGTGACAGATATCACCATCAACTCACTGACTGTGACTTTTAGAGAGGCCTTGGTAGCAAGAGGGTTCTTCAGGAGCTGGGAGATGGAGATCTGACATTACAGAGACCGAGGACGGTCAGAGCGAGGACGAAAGAGAATTGGTACATCCTTTTTTGCATTGTTGATTATGTGCTTGCACAACTTCCGCCAGTGTTTCAGACTACGTTTATTTGCAGTTCTGAGTTAAAACCTTTCAAAATGTTGTTTCAGTGATTACATTCAAAGTAACAGTAACAGGTCATGCCATTTAATGGCAATAACTGATAGTATGATGAGATTTTGAACTTGTATTGGCCATGAAAAAAATCAATCCAGTTCTCTGATACTGGTTTTGATGGTGTTTTGCAGTGAAGTTTACAGATTCAACTAACTGGGATAAACCTTATTTGGTCTGGTCATGTATTTGCATGAAATACATAATGCTAGTTCAGAGTAGCACAATGAAGTATTCCTAAAAGCCAAGCTGTCACATATATGTCTATACATATTCACATTACATGTATGTATATATATATATATATATATATATATATATATACTTGATATACTTGGTGAACATGTTCTAATCTTGACCTTCAATTTAAATTGCACACCTCACGCAGTAAATTAGAATTAGTGGCCTCTTGATACTCAAAATATGTGAAATACAACTTTGGAAAATAGCATTTCAATACTCAGTGTGCCGTCCTTGACAGTTCATAAACAAAATATTATAGTGTGAAACAAAAAATTCTGGACTCCTTGCACAATTATGTTCTAACTTTTGAGCATAATTATGTGTATGAAATAAAGTTGCATTTTATTTTATTTTATTTTCCAACACTGTCGCTTGCTAGTATCTCATCTATTTGCAGTGTTTGTGCAATTTATTTGTCCTGCCAAGTATGATTTGCACAGTAGTCTTATGTTGTAGATTTCCCTTGACTGCCGTTTATTTCCAGTGTTATTTTAGTCCAAGATGAAAACTGCAACCTGAAGACAAAAAAAAATCTATATTGAGGTGAATGTATATTTAGCCTCTAGGAACATCCATCTCTCAACTGTTTAATATCTGACTTCATGTGACCTGTATGTATTTGATAGACTATGTCTGTGCCAAATGTCTATGGTTGCTTTTGCTATTTAGAGTATTTGCACTTTAAAATGGAAAACTTGGTATTATGATGTCATTAATAAAACCTCGGTGTAACTCTATCATTATCCATTACTTTTTATATTTAATCAGCATTACGTAGCACTGTGTGGATTAATTTAGTCTCAAACCACCTTGGGTTGACATTGTTCCAGCTCCACATCTACAATGTAGGAAGTACACCACACCAGAAGCCAATTATTTTTGAATGGTACAAACATATTTTAATGTACAATTAAATAATTGGCAAAAAAAATCTGACCACCATAACTTTAAAAAAAAAAAAGAACAGACAACCAACCAAACAGTAAAACTATTTTTCTGGGTTTAGTCCGTTTTAGAAAAACAAGAAAGAAAAAGAAATGTACAGATCAAAGCAAATTGCCATGTGTTGTACAGTGAATCATAATCTATATACCTCATTATGCACTCATAAGACATTTCCTTAAAATCCCATATTTCTCATTATTCCCAAAGTGGGACGTATATGTTATGACAGCAGTGTCATGTTGCATCAATACATCTTTGAAAAAGTGTAATTCAATATCAACTCTTGAATTAGCTTCAAGTTTTTTATTCTCAAAAATAAAATTATATCTATATATAGATATAACAAATATTGTTCTTTTTATAAAATAAGTCTAAAGCCATATTGCCTGTTTTGTATTCATCCAGCACCCCTTTAACCAAGGAAAACAATTCATTATAGGTTATTGTCATATCATCAAAAACACCATCTGCTTTTTAAAACTCTCTCTTCCCCACTATATTTGTGCACAGGATGGAGATAATGACAGTCAGTGTTGGTTTATTACACACTAATGAAATCCTTGTAATGAAGTACACATACAAAGGCGCATTGGTTCTCAGGTTATGTCTAAGCTGCCCATAGTTCATCAACTCAAAGGATCTTAAATCAAGAGGAAACATCTGTCCATTTATCTCCATTCACATATATATATATATATATTTTTTTTTTACAAAGACAACTCATTTTCAGTCATTTATTTTCAGTTTTTGTTTATACATTAAGGAGATCACTTAAATCCCAAAGTTCAGAACACTAAAGATGCGTGTGAAGATTCAGAACGATTCCTTGCGGGTGAGATGGGAGAGGAAAGAGGACTTGGAATCAGAGATGTAGTTCCAGGTGATTATTGGCAAAATCCAAAATCCAAAATCCTGCATCAACATTTAGTCTTAGTAGAGTTCCCTGCACTGTCCTAAACACACCTGCAGTGTCACCAGGTTCCGGTACTGAGAAGAAGGGCATAGTGAAAACACATTCATGGGACAGGGGTGAGGGTGGGAAAACTGCGACATGCATAGGACAAATATTTCCCATGCAACAAGCCATCAGAAAACACATACTCATTTCCCAAACACTATCAAAACTTAATTTAAGCCCCATCCACCCCTCAAAAAAAAGTAGAGAAATAAAATTTAAAAAAGGGAAAAAAAAAAAAAGTAGAATAAGAAAATAAATTCATCCTTTTATAGTCAGGTTCAATCAATAACAAAAATATACTCTTCAAAAATTGTAGGTTCAAATAGCATATGCCATACACTGTCCAAAACAAAAGAACAAGAAAATATCTATTAGCCAACCAAAAGAGCAGAGTAATAAATAACAGTTATTACCAATGCCATCATTTTCATAATCATTACACTGGTGAGAATAAATCTAATGCGCTCCAAAACTGATGACATTCTTGACTGTTTCAAAGAAAAAGAAAACAAAATAGTCCATTTTGTTTACGCATTTTGCTTTTTAATTTCATGCCACTTTTAAAATTTTAAAAAATATCTATAAAAAAGGCAGACTTCTTAACCCCAAAAATATTTCTGGTCATATACCAAGAGGAAATATTTCCCATCCCTTAACCCAAAACCCTTTGAACACAATTGGCAAAAAATATATTTATATATATTTATATATTAACAGCAATAACTTACCATTCATTTAACTTAATTTGTTGACTTGCACATGTAGTATCTCCCATAGGAAGTTCAGTTCTATTCAATTACATAAGAAAAATATTAAATAATAATAATAATAATAGTAATAATAATACTATCGATGACAGCCTTTGTAAAACCTAGAATTGCTACCAAACCCTGGCAATCATGACAGTTCTTTGAGCACTGCAACATTACATCAAATCTAATGAGTGATTCATATTCGACCCCATATCTTGGTTATTTGTCAGCATGTCATTTGTCCCTTGCCCATGCAAGGCTCCCATCCCACCTAGCTGTGAAAGCATGGTACTCTGGTCTCCTCCAAATGAGCCCTGGTCCATCGCATTAGCCTGTTGCTGCTGTTGGGACGCCTGCGGTTGTTGCTGTGGAGGTGGGTGTGCAACCATGCCACCGTGATGCTGAGGAAGATGACCTGGGTGAGGGGAACCCATCTGGGTCTGCGGCGAGATGCGATGGGGTGAAGGCTGGGGCTGCAAGCGAGGAGATGGACTAGAGTTTGGCGGCTGGGACTGGGGCCGAGGCGACGGCTGGGGTGAGCGGACTTGGTTGCTTAGAGAATTGGGCAACTGCTGGCCCTGCAAATGGGGAGACTGGGAGATCTGTTGCTGGGGCTGTTGAGGGCTCATGGGATTGTGTTGAGAAGGAGATCCTCCTCCTAAGTGTGACTGTTGTTGCTGGAGGAGCCGTTGCTGCAAAGCTTGCTGAAGCATGACTTGAGATTGGGAACCAATTGGAGCCGACTGCATCTGTTGCTGCTGGAGGGGACCACCACCTCCAGGACCTCCATCAGCACCCTGGAGTCCTGCCAGAGCACCCTGCTGCTGCTGCTGCTGCTGTTGTTGTTGTTGCTGCTGCTGCATCTGAAGTTGCTGGTGTTGCAACCTTTGTTGCAGAGCTGCTGCAACCTGCTGATGGGACATAGACCCACAGTAGTTTTGCTGGGTACCTCCCTGTTGCTGCTGGAGACCACCAGGCTGAGGTTGGCCAGGCTGCTGTGGGGGCAGTCCAGATTGCCCAAGATAACCCTGCTGCTGGGGTGGTTGAGAATGCTGGAACTGAGCATGGTTTTCCATATGTTGCTGCTGCTGCTGTTGCTGCTGCTGCTGCAGCAAATGCCGCCTCATCATTTCTCTGAACTGGGGGGAGATGTCTGAGGTTGGCCAGGCTGCTGTGGGGGCAGTCCAGATTGCCCAAGATAACCCTGCTGCTGGGGTGGTTGAGAATGCTGGAACTGAGCATGGTTTTCCATATGTTGCTGCTGCTGCTGTTGCTGCTGCAGCAAATGCCGCCTCATCATTTCTCTGAACTGGGGGGAGATGGTAGACATGTTGGCACCCTGATTGGGCATAACACCTTGCTGCTGCTGTTGTTGCTGCTGCAACGCTGCTATTTGCTGTTGTTGCTGCAAATTTCCACCCATCATTGACCGCTGTTGAAGTTGCTGCTGCTGTTGTTGCTGAAGCTGATTCATTGGCATGGTAGTTCCTTGTGCCATATGCATACCTCCTTGATTTGTCCCAGGATTTACATTCATTTGCTGGCCATCAATGATTCCTGGACCTCCACCAGGTCCTCCTGGTACACCCGCACCTCCTGCTCCAGGCCCGCCTCGACCAAGGTACCTAGGAACCCGTTGCCTGATAAAGGTTGCCATGAGCTGAGGGTTCGAACGTAGTATATTCAGGACTTGCTGTTGTTGATGGGGAGAGCTAGGTAACCTTAAGGTTCTTAGGAGGTCCTGTATTGCAGCCTGAGGGTGACTTCCAGGGCCAGTACCTGCAGGTGCAGCCCCTCCTTGGCCCATCATACCCATTACACCAGAAAGCCCTTGCTGCTGCTGCGGACCAACTGTCTGCTGCTGCTGCTGTTGTTGAGGTGCAACCATTCCTTGCAGACCCATTTGGTTCATAACCCTAGGTCTCTGCTGAGGAGGCATACCGGGACCACTCCACTGCTGCTGTGGCGGCACCTGAAGTTGGAGTGCTCCTTGCTGGCCCTGCTGTAACTGGACTTGAGGGAGCTGAGCCTGAGGTCCTGTCTGCTGCATGCCTGCTGTAATCATTCCCTGCTGCTGATCCATGTGAGTTCGAGCAACTGCTGCTTGTGTCTGGGGTGGCATTCCCTGAGGCCCACCCATTGCAGCTCCAGGAAGGTTCATGCCCATCTGGCTTTGAGTTTGGGGACCCTGATGAAGGCCATGTGGAGGCATCATTCCAGGAGCCTGGTTTCTTTGCAGTATCTTTTGCTGAGCCATTTGCCGTTGAGTCTCTGCGACTCGTTGAATCTTCATGGCAATTTCTACAGCGGCAGGTGGGGGGCCAGGTGGCTGATGTTGCGGCATCACAGGCTGCCCTAGGTTCGACTGTTGCTGTTGAGGGAAGCCTCCTGGCACCATGCCTGGCTTTCCCATTGATTGAGGAAGTGGAGAGGAGCCTGGAGGTCTTTGCACATATGGAGGAAGGTTGTTGGCATGCTGAAGATGCTGAACTGATGTTGGCTGTTGGTGCTGCTGTGGGATCAGGGGCTGCTGCGGGGAGTTGATCATCCCACCACTTCTAGTCATTTGCTGGTATTGATGGGCCATCCCTGCCAACTGCTGTTGCTGTTGTGATGGAACACCTCCAATGCCAGGTTGAGTCACTGGAGGCTGACATTGCTGAGTGGGCGTCTGTGGGGTAGGGGGTTGAGTGCTTGGTGTTGGTGTGCTCGGACCAGAAGTACTATTGTTCCCAGGAGATGGCAGCCCACCATTGCCTCCTGGAAGCTGCTGGCCTGTCCTTTGCATGCTGGCCATTCTTCTACGCACCATCTGGGCCTGCTGGAGCCTGTGCTGGAGCTGTTGTTGCCGCAGTTTCTGCTTGATGTTGAGGCAGAATGGCACAGGGCACTTATTCTCTTGGCAGTGTTTTGCATGGTAACAACAGAGTGCGATGAGCTGCTTGCAGATAGGACAACCGCCATTGGTTTTACGCTTGCAGCCTTTGGTATGTTGAATTACACGTTTCATTTTCTGGCAAGATGGAAGCGAACAGTTGGCATTGCGGCACTGGCAGGCATGCACCAGAGACTGGATGCACCGCTGAATACTGAGACGCCGTGAGTCTCCAGGATTCTGCATTGAGGAAGGAGCCTGGTTGCTGCTTTCGTCATCCAACCCCAAGCCCAGTTTTTCCATCTTGTGCTTGTGACCTTTTGTATTGTAGCAAGTGATGCAGAGATCATAGTCCTGTGAAGGAGAAGTTAGAATAATCATTACATAGTGTACTGGATGAAAGGACATTAATTACCAGCATTAAGTACGACTATAACTAGGGTGAGCAGACATCCTGTTTTTCCTGGTACAAATTTTTAATAATTGAGGACACAGCAAAAAGAGACTTAATTTGGGTCTGTCTTGAGAAAAAACGCATATCAGCTTTACACATAAAATTAATAAAAATAAGGATCATCAATATGTGATCTTGTGCCATCTTCCCACCCCTCCCATTCTATAGTCCTCACCTCACAAACAGTGCAATGGAAGCGAGTTTCAACATGGTGCTTGCACTCATTGCAGGTATAGACAAAGCGGTCCTGGCTCTGGTTATGCAGTTCCACCAACATGCACATGGTGCTCCATTTGGAGCGTCGCAATGAAGAAAACTCCAGGTGCTTATCCCGTGAAAGTGTTAAGAAGGCATCACGACCATCCATCAAATCACACGCCATCAAAGGATCCAGGTCAACAATGGGCAGGAGAGAATTGGAATTGGGTGCCGCAATCAGTCGGATAACAAAGAACACCTAGCAAGGATGAACAATTTTGAAATTAAAAAAAATCATTATGCCAGGGCATATATTAAAGCAGGGCTGTACAGTGCGACATATATGTCGCACGTGCTATGAAAAAACTGGTCTGTGCGATGAATAAATTGACCACTGTAGCACGAACACAAAAGAAGATATTTTGAAGAATGTGAGTAACCAAACAGTAGCTGGTCCACACTGACTTTTACAGTAGGAAAAAAATACCAGCAACTGCTTGGTTACCCACATTCTTCAAAAATAACTTTTATGTTCAACAGACGAAATAACTAATTCAGGTTTAAAACAACTTAAGTAAATGCTGGTATAAAAATGAAACACTATTATAGAATTGAAAGACAGATGACAGAATTTTCATTTTTGGTGAACTATTCTTTTAATGTTAATAAAACAACAAAACACAGAAAAAAAAAAAGTATAATTGATGTATGTAGTGTATATAGTGTTTTATTTTAATATGTGTTCATTCAATTTCTTGAATGTTACTGCTAAATACTGTACCTGAAAAATAAAGCACCGTTTGTTTTATTTGTATATTATGTGTATTTGTAATGTATATCTTTGTTCTTATTTTCTAATAACAAAGATAAAATGATGACAAAAGATTTTTATCTTTGCTCACGTTGGCTTAAATGTCTGCCATTCTTTTTTATTTTATATTTTGTTAATGTGTAAGAGGTGTTATGTTTCTGCACTCTTCCATTTTTATCAAATTAAGAAAACTTTGTCTAAAAACAATTTTTTGTATTTTTTGTGCTCTGTATGGAACATCAGTGCCTGTTTAAGTGATGAACTCCATTACTTGTGTTTGTTTTCAGACATGATAACAGACGTTTTATACTTGTGCTACAACTTTTTGGCCTGTGCTACAAAACTTTCAACCTCTGTAGCACCAGTGCTATGTGAAAAAAAAGTTAACGTACAGTCCTGTATTAAAGGGATAGTTCACCCAAAAATGAAAATTTTATGTTTACCTGCTTACCCCCAGGGCATCCAAGATGTAGGTGACTTTGTTTCTTCAGTAGAACACAAACGAAGATTTTTAACGCAAACCGTTGCAGTCTGTCAGTCATATAATGGAAGTGAATGGGAATCACGGCTTTGAGAGTCAAAAAAATAACATAAACAAAACCAAATTAAACCCTGCGGCTCGTGACGATACACTGATGT
>NW_015670386.1:1259939-1261640 GCF_001515625.1 Sinocyclocheilus rhinocerous | reverse complement strand
GTTAATCTTTTTCACGTTTCCTTGGTTGGTAGATGCACTGGGGACCTGATTATAGCACTAAAAGGGGTCCTATTATGCTTTTTCAACTTTAGTTACTCTGTAATGTTGCTGTTTGAGCATAAAAAAGATCTGCAAAGTTACAAATCTCAAAGTCCATTTCAAAAGGAGATATTTTATTTAACAGAAATCACTTTTCAAAAACTACAACGAACGACTCGTTAGGCAACGAGTGTTATTACTATGTCTGAGACACGATAGCTTTCCCAAGATCGACGAACTTAGAGTGGTTACAATCATCCGGGTTTAAATCGCGCTCAAATTGATTTGATTTTGACGTAATATTTACACTGAAGCTCGCAGGCGGCTATGGTAAGGGGCATGACATTTCCCGACCAGGCGCCGAGTGGTGCCAATCACAGCACACACTGGCCCAAGCAAACCGATCACAGCACATTTCGTATTTCAGAAGGCGGGCCTTCATTTGATACAGGAACTATTCGAGCCGTTCATGCCAGACTGGGGAGAGAGGTGCTGTAATAATGTAAAATATTTGAAAAATAATGTTTTTCGAACAACCTAATATGAGAGCATGTTCTAGTACACCCCCAAAACAAAATCAAGACTTTGTAAAAGAGAATAATAGGACCCCTTTAAAAATTTTTGTTTGTGTTCTACTGAAGAAACAAAAGTCACCTACATCTTGGATGCCCTGGGGGTAAGCAGATAAACATAACATTTTCATTTTTGGGTGAACTATCCCTTTAACATTGTACAAAAATATTGACCAGGATGCCACCAAACTTGACAAACACTAAAAGTCTGATGATGTTTCTTGATTAGACAATCATAATACAGACACTGAATCAGGCTTTAGTCTTCTTCATACCTCTTTGTGCTTTTCCATTGTGGCATATAGTTTCTGTGAAAGGTCATTGGACACATTTGGCATGCCCGGCTTCTTTTTGTTGGCTCGGCTTAAGCTGCTCTTGTTCTTGCTCGTCTTCTTGTTGTTCTTTTTCTTGGCATTTTTGCTGTCACCTTTTGTTGTCTGGAGAAACAAAAAGAAATGTTCACAGCTGTGTGAAAAAGCACTTTAACAGGGGAACAAAACCTGAGATAAGCGAGAGCCTAAAGACTAACATCAACACTCTCATTGGATGTGCTGTTCTCCTCCCTCTTCCTTTCCTCCTCTTCTTGCTCTAGTTCTTTGATACTCTCTTCAAGCACATTGGGCCAGAAATCACCCTCAAAATAGGGCAGTTCTTTGGCGCTGGTGAGGCGATCCTCTGTTGCCTGTTTGAAGACGTCCTGTAAAAAAAAAAAACACATTTCTTGATCTCGCTCTTGTATGCTGAAATATTTATAATAAAACATTCTTACAATAACAAAATGTCCAAATTGTACCTTGTAGTCATGCACGATGCGCTCCGATACAGATTTATCCAGCATCTTCTTATACCACTCCTGCAGCCGCTTCGGCTTGGGTATCTTCTGGTCTGGAGGGTGACAGTGGAAGATGTAATCATCTCCTTCACTAGGAGGGCAGGCCCAGATGTGTCCCGTGGTAAACCTAAAAGAAAAAAAACAAAAAGTTTAACTAAGAATTTTACAAGGCAAAAAAAAGCATGTGTACATGAGTTAGTGGCTGACATTAGGGCTGAACGATTAATTGCATTTGCGATAATATCGTGATATGAAAAA
>NW_015670386.1:1253152-1259928 GCF_001515625.1 Sinocyclocheilus rhinocerous | reverse complement strand
ATGAAGTCGCACAGACCCAGGCAGGTGCTGGTCATTCAAAAGCTAAATGCAGAAAATATAAAGAGGCATATCTCGCTCTCGGTTTCACTCACCGTGTCTATATAAAAAAATAATTGCATATTAAATCGCAATCGCAATATTGGTAAAAAAAAATCGCAATTAGATTATTTTCCAATATTGTTCAGCCCTAGCTGACATCTGCTGAAACAGTAGGATAGGGAGTTCTCATCTTACCCTTGTTTTTTGGCATAGTCCAGATATCCTAAAAGAATCTCATGGTACACGCTTGTTCTCAGACAACGTGGCTGAAAGAAGTGGACACTGTCCAGGTAGGATATGTAAACCCGTCTAAAGGATGGATGGGGGGGGGAGAGAGTAAGAAGGAAACCAAAACAGGCCCATCAAATTATAAAAAGCAGTTACAGATACCTGACCTTTGATTAGGGGGTGGACAATCTGAGCCATACTCTTGCACGTGCATCCCAAAAAAACAGACATCAACACCATCAACATCCTCAAATGCAAATAAAGCTTTCGTTCTGTATGGGAAAGACTCTGCCATCTCTCCACTATCCACAAACCTGTGAAAAGAAAATGATGTCATTAAAATCCAAGCAGACAAGTGAAAGTGACATGTGAAAAGTGAAAGTGACATGTGGCCAAGTATGGTGACCCATACTCGGAATTAGTGCTCTGCATTTATCCCATCCAAAGTGCACACACACAGCAGTGAACACACACACACCGTGAACACACACCCGGAGCAGTGGGCAGCCATTTTTGCTGCGGCGCCCGGGGAGCAGTTGGGGGTTCGGTGCTTTGCTCAAGGGCACCTCAGTCGTGGTATTGAAGGTGGGAGAGAGCACTGTACATTCACTCCCCCCACCTACAATCCCTGCCGGTACGAGACTCGAACCCGCAACCTTTGGGTTACGAGTCCGACTCTCTAACCATTAGGCCACGACAAACAAGCCATGATGACAATTATTACAAATTATAGGCCTGCCTCGGTTTTATAGCTTTACACTATACATCAGAGTAAACAAATGTGGCTTCACAGCAAGAATATAAATGACTGACTGTTTTTAAGGAACTATTCTTGAAAAGTCCAGCAGATAAATGTGTTGTATTAAATGTGAGTGTCTGGTCATAATCTATCCTGTCTCACCTAGACTTCATGCCTGGTTTGACTTCCACCACTTTGTCAGAGACATGAACAACACGAATAGTGACTTCACCAGATTCTGGGTGATTATGTCGCTTCACAAAATCATTAATCCGCGTTTCCAAGTAGTTGCCTAGTTTGGTCTGTGGAAGCCCTGAAGGTAAAAAAAAAAAAGGTTTAAATGTCATTACTAATTGGATTATCAGTGAGAAAAAAAAACAAGAGAAAATGGAATTACATACTTTTAGCAGCATATTTGTTCTCTTTACGGGTCTTGTTGGACTTCTTCAAACAGCCATCACACACAAAGCTAAATAAGGGGAAATAAAAAGGAATCTTGGGGTTAGAAACAAAGAGCAGAGTCAGTTGACAGTTGAATTCAATTTTTTTGCAGCAAACTCACCCTGATGGCCATATAGTGTCATTGTGCAAAACACAGATCTGATGCATCTTACGACTACAATCCATACATTCCACAAATCTACAGAGAAAAAAAAAAGTGTTAATCCTGAGAATTTTGATGAGAGAACAAGGCTATATGATGGAATTAAGGCTATATGAACCTACAGCTCAGGGTCGAGCATGTCATTTTTCTTCTTTTCAAACTGATCCTTGTTGATCGATCTGAAAATACATGCAAATTTTAGCACTATTAAAACAAGAAAATGATTCTGTAGTATCAAAGGGTGCATTTATGGTCTTGAAAAATCTTGATTCAAAATCTCAAAAGGGCAAAATCAAGTTTACTGAGATTTATTGTTATGGACTGCATTCATAAGTTTAATTTTTTTTTCTCTTAGGCCCTTTACATGGCAATTACTATGCATTTTCTATGTTCAGAAAATGGATGGCACTTGACTACATAATGAGTTTTTTGTGTTTGGATCACTAAAACCACATTCAGAGGTGGTCAGGGACAGATTATGACCGCAGTCAATGGGAGTAAATGCTTGTCCATATTACTTGTGTAGCTGAATGCAGATACTAAATTACTCTAACAACTAAAAATATCTGTCAGCCTGACAGAACGATAGAAAATTTACTACAAAGTCCATTTGTATCCATAGATAAACTGTTTTAACTCTTGGTATGTGCCATTGTTATCACAAGAACTCATACTGCAGACACTAGAAAAAAACGACAAACTTGTTTTTTGATGCAGAAAAAGATCACACTGTAATAAGACACTGATTAAAAATAGTGGAAAAGAGAAGTCGCTTACGTTTGAGGTTGGGATGGGTCATCTCCCAAGGACACACTCTCACCCTGGATCTCATTGAAACACTTCTCACAGAAGTGATACCTGTCAGCAAGAAGCCCATATTTTGGTGAACTACACCATGCGCCAACACCACAGCCAATCACAGAGAGGTAACGAGGAGGTAGCCACCAATCAGTGCAGGACAAGGCAGGGCAGACAGGCCAAAGGGGGAGCGCAGGACAGGGTCGTCGCCAGAGGAACCAATCATGATGCAGGATTTTTGAGCAGGGGTTTTGAGCAGGGAGGGGTTTAGGTGCAGATGATTGGTCAGATGAAAGCAGGCGATAGCAGACACGACAAACGTCAAAGTACAGTGGAGAAGAAAAGGGTCGACAAAAAAAAACATTAGACAAGACAGAAATGGATGAATAAGGAGGGAGACAACAACAGAGACAAGCAGAAAGCCAAAGCAAAGCACAGATTAGCATTTACATGTATAATGAGGAAAAATCATTATAGCAAATCAGGAGCAGAATCAATTGCGAAGGGTGTCGAGACTTATGGACACATGAGCACATTAAACATGAACAAAAAGACTGCAGCCATAAAGTCAAGCAAACAGGCATTTTAAAGGTGTCATTTAAAAAAATAAGAATTGCTCCTTTCATGACACTGGCATTAATCAATGTACAAGAGCAAAGTTGTACATTTTGTATAGATTTACAAGCAATTATTGAAATTAAATTACTGAAATAATTGAAAATCATGAGAAGACATTAAAGGGGTCATACCATGAGAAATACAACTCTTTTACATATATTTTATCTATGTATTATGAAAACATTAACATATAACCAACCACAATTTAATTTAAAGAAACGCAGAGATGGTGAAAATGGCCTTGTAAAAATTGACCATTTTTGGTTCAAGAAACCTTGACAAAATATAAGTAGACTTTTGGAGGGTTAAATACATATATAAATAAATATTGTTTTAATAATTAGATGTAGCATAAAAGGAGCACACTTTAAAATGCCAGGTCTTTTTACACACATAGGAGTTTACAAGGGACTGATTGGTGGAAAAGGTGGGATAATAAGACACTCTTATCAACTGTGGTGCAATTGTCAGTTCACTTTATGCGGCCAGGTACAGTGGGGAAAAAAGCTGTTTAACATGTTTCACATGCATATGTAATAAATAATCATAACATGGGTCATTCAGGTATATATGTATGCTTGTGTTTCCGTTGATATTGGCCTCAGTTTTAAGTTCCTTACCTGTTCTGAAAACTAAAGTAAGCAGCATCTCGTGGTATAGTGCATAGCTGCTTCCCATAGCAGCACAGAGTTTGGGGAGAAAACTCAAACTGTGAGAGAGAACAAAAAAAGCATTAGCCAGTGTCATGTTGGCGAAAACAACCATGCAAAACTGCTTGAAAAATCAGCCAATTATCCTTTAATAGTATGGTTATGTGAAACAAAAAACAGCACTGTATTAAGATGGCTGTGACCAGACAGCAGACGTACTGGTATTCCCAGTAGTGAAGGGTCCACAGGCTGGCGGAAGGGCAGAGACTCAGGGTCCTGGCGGTAAAGAGACTCCAGTGTGGGCATCAGGGCCTGCCTCAGCTCCTCTGGTTTAAAAACTGGTGACAAAGCAAGTAAAAGAAACAGGATTACTACAAAATCAGTTCTTAAAATCTGTATCGCGTACCTTGTCAGTGTCGTGCGCTTTGCTTGGCCAGTTTTTTATAAACTATTTCTTACTATGTGTCAGTAAGTTGCTGTTATTTTAGCATGCGTGTTTGCCTCAGTGTTATTTTTTTTAGGATTACTGATGAACTTTTTGAAATGTTGTTGTATGCATTTGTCATTTTTATTTAATTTCTTTTATTTTCTTAAATGTGTGTGTATATATATAGTATTTATAGAGTTTTAGCTTTTAGTTTTAATTACTTTTTCTTATTTGTAAGTCGCTTTGGATAAAAGCGTCTGCTAAATGACAAAGTAAAAGTAAAAGTAAAATCTCTGATGCAACAATGAATATTTTAGCCATACATCAGCAACAGTTAACCTGTGGCATGCATGAAAATATTTGAAATCAACACTTCAGTCATTACTGATGGTGAGATTCAATGTAAGCAGGCCTAAAGCATCAAATTGCTAACACATCTGTGGTCAAGTAGTAAAATGTATCTGTTGAAGTGTGAGATTTATTAATTATGTTGCATGTCTATTTAATTGTTGCCTACATTATATGTAGTAATCCTGAAGACATTGATTAGCTTGTTCAGGTGTGTTTGATTAGGGTTAGAGCTGAACTCTGCAGGACTGCGGCTCTCTAGGACCGAACTTGCCTACCCCTGGTATAGAGCATCAATACCAAGGTTCCAGTGGTTGGTTTTGTACTGCAGACAACCTTAGCAGCTAAAATACAAAGGTGGGTTCTGATCATACTTTTCTTTTTGTTAGGGACTCCAGAAGGTGAACTGTGGGTTGCTGTAGACCCTGAACCTTCCTCCTCTTCTTTAGGCTCAGTCTTTATCTCTGGCTTTTTGTCCTCCCCAGCTGCAGCTGAAGAAGTCTCCATTGGCACACCATCACTCGGCTTCTCTTTCTGTATCTGATAAGTTACAAAGAAAGCAGTCGATCCACATGGAATAATTTTTAAAGAAAGAGGGGAGAATTAATATTCTTCAGACTTTGATTCTTGTTTAATGAAAATAAAACTTCCATTTCTTACCTCAGGCTTTTCCTTAGCGTTAATGTCTTCTTGTTTGCCTGTTTTTCCTCCTGTCATGTCTTCTTCATCTTCATCCTCATCCTCATCCTCTTCTACTTTCTGCTTGACCGCCACCTTAGACTCAAGGGTGGTTGCGGAGTCTGAAGGACCCTGTTGAAATGATGTGTCCGCACTGCTGACGGAGGCAGGGGTAGCAGCCTGGCCATCCACTGGTAGAGAACCCTTATGAGACAACTTAAGACAGGAAAGAAAAAAACAAAAAAGGTCAAAAATGAAAAGATCCAAAACTAAGGCCACCAGTGAAAATGTCACTGAAATTAAGTAATTAATTATCTATGATTTTCCGGTAAATAATGAAGTACATTTATATTTTTCAATTTAAGCTTAATAATGAGTGCCATACTTCTGAACCATAAACTGTACTTGAATTTAAGATGGACTGCAATTTATAAAGTGGAATGCATTAGGAACATTTTTCTGCATTTTTTAATACTTCAGAGAATGGGCAAGACTTTATAAATGAGGCCCCAGGATTTTTGTTGCATACCAAACAGCAGTACTCACTGGAGTGCGGGGATACTGGCTGGCATTTGGCGTAGAGAGGCCACTATGAGACACAGCAGGAGGAGTTCCTCCTAATGGCTGCTGCTGAGGCTGCATGGCATTGTCAGAACTGGCGGACAGAGGTAACTGCTGCTGACTGCCGCTCATTGCTAACTGGGGTAGGCTGGGTGTGTGAGGCTGGGGTGTCTGGGAGCCCGGCGTGGGCGTGGGTGTGCGGCTATGAGCTGGGGAAGGAGAATTCTGGTGGAAGGGTGGGCAGTGGGGGAGGTTGATGGACTGTGTTGGGGTGGACGATGGAGGCACCGCACTCATGCTGTTGGGACCCAGAGAACCCACTGAAGACCCGCTGCCTGCCCCTCCAGCAGACCCAGGCTGGGCTAAAGGACTGCCGATTGGTAAAGATGATAAAGTAGGCATTTGCCCCTGCTGATAAATAAAAAAAAAAAAGAGCAAACTCTGAGAATGCATTCATGATGCAGTTGTGAACAAGTATCACATATGATGCATTGCAGCTCTAGAATGTTAAATGACAAAGACTCATAATTGGATTGTACATTAAGAATGTAATACATTTCAGAGAACATCTATGCTCTCTTACTTGAGTGACAGTGCTGTCATTTCCTGGGTGTGCCATGTCAACAGATCCAGCTCCAAGAGCAGGATTTGAACCTTGAAACTGTCCAGTTTGCATGTACTGATTTTGCATCTGTGCAACATTTGGCTGTGGCATCCTCACACTGCCCATGCTTCCCTGAAACAGCCAAAACATTCAGCATTAAGAATAAATATTTTGTACACACACTTAAAACTAACTTTAACCATAAAACTACAAAAAGTATCACTTCCAGTCACAGTAATGACCTGGTTAAGAGGTGTGCTGAGTGGAAGAGGAGGTGTAGATCTCTGGCCCATGGACTGCATTCCCATATGGTTCCCAAAGGGATTAATGCCTGCAATGCACAGAGAAGAAGAGAAAATTTATAAATATATTAATTTTTTTGAGAAAGAAAAAATGCACAAAGTTTCCTGTGACGGGTAGGTTTAGGTGTAGGGTTGGTGTAGTGTGATAGAAAATACGGTTTGTTCAGTATAAAAACCATT
>NW_015670386.1:1250733-1253050 GCF_001515625.1 Sinocyclocheilus rhinocerous | reverse complement strand
AAAATACGGTTTGTACAGTATAAAAACCATTATGCCTATGGAGTCCCTACACGTATAGCTAACCAGACGTGTGTGTGTGTGTGTGTGTGTGTGAGTGAGAGAGAGAGAGAGAGAGCGATACAGACCAGCAGCATTCTGCATCCTGTTCATCATCTGGTTTGGACCAGTAGGCCGCACCACTGAAGGATCAGAGAGAGGGCCATCTACAGGTTGAGGGACAAAACAAGAAAATGAAAAGACCTTATGAAACTGCTTGGCAAGAGCAGGTTTCTGTTCTGTTGGCATAGTTTGGGTAGGACACATTTAGAGGCTTGTCCCTTTTTTAAGAGCCAGTAGGCCTTTAGTTACAATTTACCAGCTAACTGGTCGCAAGGAGAGACAGTTTTGGTGGATGAGTACTCACTAGGAGGCAGTCCTGTGGGTGGCCCTGTCTGACCAATCCCAGTGGGGCCTTGCTGCAGGCCAGTGGGGGGCATACCAGGCTGAGTAGGCATCATGCCCTGCTTCTGTAACCGTGTCTTTCGCTTCTCTTCCAGTTCCTTCTGGATCTTATAAATCTTCTCCGCCAGCAGGTGATAATACTCCGCCTGAAAGTGTGATGTATAAATAGTGACATAAATCAGTGATTACAACAATAAACACAAATCATTAACAGCCAACAAAGACAATATACACACCCTGCTGTTAGCGGACTCATACATATCCCCCTCAACTTTACGCGCATAGGCCACTAGATTCTCCATCCGCCGGTCCTTCAGTGCAGCTGGGTCTGGAGTGGGAAAAATGGCCTGGACTCTGAAGAAATAGAACAGCAGCAAGGGGCATGGAAATGAATATTAAATGAATATCAGAAGCCTTTGTTTTCACTGGTTATTTATTGGTCATTATTATTATTATGAAGCAATTGAAGTACTTGTTCTTCCACTATGATTTATTTATTTATTTTTACTGCCATACCAGCATCTATGGCTATTTTCATGGCAAGATTAATGTATTTTAAAAGAAATAAATAGCAATAACACTCTAGTAATGAAAAACAACTAGGGATGTAACGATTAACCGCGAGCCGGTTGAAAATCGATTTAAATATGTGACGATTCAAAACGGTTGAGATGCTAAACAAATCGCGATTCAATTAGGGGTAGGAGTTTATAAGAATCCATGTCTGAGGGGAACTTACTGTCTTTAGAAAAGTTTATTCCCTGGGAATCGAACCCATGACCTTGATGTTGCTAAATGCATGCTTTTCTGTTTGAGCTCCTGGAACATTGAGATCTAATCATCTAATTACAGTTTGTTAATATAATAACAGCGATTTTTTTGGAATCTTGAGCACATTTGAGCAATTAGGTGATTATTTAGCAGACGCTTTTATCCAAAGCGACTTACAAATGAGGACAATAAAAGCAATCAAAACCAACAAAATAAGTGCTATATTAGTATATTATTATAGTGTTATATTTCAATTTCACAAAGAAATGTGCAGCATGTTGTCCAAGCAATAATAAAAGGACACGTTTAGTTTATAATTTGTCTTGAAACTCATTTTGTAAAAAAAATACAATTGTGAATCGAAATCGAATCATGAAATCAAAATCGTGAATCGAATCGTGAGTTGAGTGAATAGTTACATCCCTAAAAACAACAATTGACAACCAACTCACATCAATATAAAAAACATTATATAAGATTTTTCATTTCAATATCTGAAGATTATAACTTAAGATAATGTTCTTCCACTACAAAATGCAACTATTTAAAAAAATATTGATGTAACTTCTTCAGGCATAATTTTCACATAGCAGTGTACAACTTACAGTTTGTGCACCAGGTGGTTGCGTAGATCCTGGGTGATGTCCTCGTGCCAGTTCTTGCTCATGCCAGCACTGGCAGCTGGGTTGGCCACAGGCATAGACCCCACACCGCCCACAGCATTGTCATTCATCAGACTGGGGAAAGGGGAGCGAAAACAAATGAGGACCACTCTATGTTTATATATGAACTTGTCAAAGCTGACAGACACCTGCTGCTGTGGATTAGTGTTACTGTGAGATTTTAAGACCAACTGAATCCAGAGAAGTGAATGGCGACTAGTTACGCACGATGAACCCAAGGGTTTGTTTACCTCTGAGAGTTCATATTCAGATGCAACATCGTTTCCTGGAGAAGGTTAGATTGCGGATTCTGAGACTGACCACCCACTGCTCCGTTTACTCCCATGGGATTTGCTCCTATAACAAGAAAGATCATGAGAAGAGGTACCACTGCAAAACTTCATTGCCAAGTCTAATGAAGATTTTTGTGCTCGTGAAGGCTG
>NW_015670386.1:1247363-1250489 GCF_001515625.1 Sinocyclocheilus rhinocerous | reverse complement strand
TATATTAGTATATTATTATAGTGTTATATTTCAATTTCACAAAGAAATGTGCAGCATGTTGTCCAAGCAATAATAAAAGGACACATTTAGTTTATAATTTGTCTTGAAACTCATTTTGTAAAAAAAATACAATTGTGAATCGAAATCGAATCATGAAATCAAAATCGTGAATCGAATCGTGAGTTGAGTGAATAGTTACATCCCTAAAAACAACAATTGACAACCAACTCACATCAATATAAAAAACATTATATAAGATTTTTCATTTCAATATCTGAAGATTATAACTTAAGATAATGTTCTTCCACTACAAAATGCAACTATTTAAAAAAATATTGATGTAACTTCTTCAGGCATAATTTTCACATAGCAGTGTACAACTTACAGTTTGTGCACCAGGTGGTTGCGTAGATCCTGGGTGATGTCCTCGTGCCAGCTCTTCCTCATGCTACCACTGGCAGCTGGGTTGGCCATAGGCATACACCCCAGACCGCCCACAGCATTGTCATTCATCAGACTGGGGAAAGGGGAGCGAAAACAAATGAGGACCACTCTATGTTTATATATGAACTTATCAAAACTGACAGACACCTGCTGCTGCAGATTAGTGGTACTGTGAAATTTTAAGACCATCTGAATGCGGAGGAGTTAATGGCGACTAGTTACACAAGATGAACCCAAGGGTTGTTTACCTCTGCGAGTTCATGTTCAGATGCAACATTGTATCCTGGAGAAGGTTAGCTTGCTGATTCTGAGACTGACCACCCACTGCTCCGTTTACTCCCATGGGATTTGCTCCTATAACAAGAAAGATCATGAGAAGAGGTACCACTGCAAAACTTCATTGCCAAGTCTAATGAAGATTTTTGTGCTCATGAAGGCTGCATTTATTTGATCAAAAATGCAGTTAAAAAAAAAAAGTAATATAGTAAAATACTATTACAACTTAAAAGAATATTTCTATTTTAATATATTTTAAAATGTAATTTATTCCCGTGATGGCAAATTTATATTTTTGTGGTAACTGAAATACTTTAAGGAATTTTTGAAATAAATAAATCTTTAACTTTTGATCAGTTTAACACATCCTTGTTGAATAAAGGTATTAATTTCTTTAAAAAAACACACACACACACACACACACACACCTTACTGACCCCAAACTTCTAAATGGTAGTGTACAAAAACAAAAAAATACTGGAAAGTATTGTTCAAATAAAATTTGAAGCCTCTGTTTGTCATTACCCATTGTGTTTATTGCCCGTTGTGTTTGTTGGACAGGCTGAGGGGAAGCCTGATTTCCCTGGTATGTGAGGCCCAGCGCTGCGTAAGCCCTCTCGATGGAGCTGGGGTCTATCTGCCCTGGGGTACTGAGATGGGGGGCACCGGGTGGACCACCAGTTACATTACCCAAAGAAGAACTTAATCCCACACCCACAGTGCCTAGGAGAGCTGAAATCATTTGGAGACAAAAAGCAGAAATAAATCAAAATAAATGACAGTTCCCATCGAAATCGGAATCTGAAAATAGGAATGCAATTGTTGAAATATCCAATTTTGCAACACTGAAGACAATGAAAAGACTAACAGCAAAAATATTACAAGGTTACAAAGTAACTTGAAATGTATGAAACAGCAAGTTTTGTATTAATACACACACTCACTCTGTTGATTCCTCTTGTCCCCTGCGTTTTTCAGTGGTAGACATACAGGACAGTCATGCCGCGTGCAGTTCTTCCAGTGAGAGATTATTTGTCTGGATGAGGCACAGTGCGCCACTAGAAAGCAATAAAAACACAAACCTAATATTAGTAATAGTGCCATGTTGTATAAATAGGCAGAACTGCTGAACAACAGAACCAAAAGTGCCACAATGTTTCAGTTCTGTACAGTTTATACACTCACCTTGGCAAGATTTGCCAGCCTGGCAGTGCGTCATGTGG
The DNA here is from genome assembly GCF_001515625.1 of Sinocyclocheilus rhinocerous. Classification (NCBI taxonomy): domain Eukaryota; kingdom Metazoa; phylum Chordata; class Actinopteri; order Cypriniformes; family Cyprinidae; genus Sinocyclocheilus; species Sinocyclocheilus rhinocerous. The sequence continues at coordinate 1,248,546 of NW_015670386.1, read as the reverse complement.
TTGAGGACGTTCTTCATGGTGCGACAATGGGGCAGGCTACACTGCCGTACTTCCCCATTGGCCTGCTCCCTCCGCTGGCACTTGTGGGCATGGAGCAAAAGCACCAGCTGCTGCTGTATGAGTTTGCGCTTTTCTGGGTCGGCCGCTGGAGGAACTCCTCCCACCGCTGTTGCAGACACGGCTGATGGAGCTGATCCGGGCCCGAGAGTTCCTTGGGCATTAGGCACCATGCCGGCTACTCCTGCGCCTCCGGCAGCACCCGCTGGGGAAGGCTGGGAAGCCTGCTGTGAAAATCAGAAAATAACAGACATTAAGATATTTTGTTGATTTCATTCAAATGAGTCTAAAATCTATATGACTGAATACAAACCATGCCAGGTAAGCCCTGCACAGGCTTCTTGTCGAGGTTAAACTGGGCCGGACTGTTGGGGAGACCTGGTTTGTTCTGGAGCTGAGAAGCCAGCCCTGCAACACCCAGACTCTGACTGGCAGGCTGACCATATGGGCCTCCATAGGGGCCTGAACCTGCATTCATCCCCATCTGCAACAAACAGACAGAGAGAGATGAGAATGCTTCCGTTATATCCACAATGTGGACAAAATCTTGGAATCCAGTCATAAAAAGGGAATTTACTGTACATCAAGGTCAAAATTTGGATGAATACATCAAAGGAGGACTGTACGTTTAATCAAATTGCAATATGGGCTAGTGTCTGTGTCGGCACAGTTGAGTCTACACACTGAAGCATGCGTGATGCTAGACTAGTGGTGTTTTCAGCATCTGCCTCAAACTTGATCTCAAGAGCTGCGCTGCGAATTCACTTTACGAGCATTTCAACATTTCATTTGACAAAACTATCGTCAGATACATAGCATACATACATACAGTGCCTTGCACTGAAATAAGTACATTGCATAAGTATTCATAACTAAATATTTAGTTGAAGCACCTTAACAGCCTCAAGTCCTTTTTTGTTTGATGTTGCTCATCAGCATTTTGCAATTATCTGCAATTCTTCTCCTCACCTGTTCACCTCTCAAGCTCTGTCAGGTTGGATGGGGGCAGATGCACATTTTCAGGTTTCTCCAGAAATATTTGATTGGGTTCAATCCCAGGCTCTGGCTGGGCTACTCAAGGACATTCACACAGTTGTCTATAAGCCACTCTTGCTGTGTGCTTAGG
>NW_015670386.1:1246401-1247177 GCF_001515625.1 Sinocyclocheilus rhinocerous | reverse complement strand
ATGAATACTTATGCAATGGAATCATTTTAGTTTTTTATTTGTAATAAATTTGCAAAGATGTTAAAAACCTTTTGTATTTTTGCTTGACAATTATGGTGTATGGAGTGTAGATTGTTGTGGAAAAAAACTAATTTAAAACAGTTTAACATAAGGCAGCAACAAAACAAAATGTGAAAAAAATGAAGGGGTATGAATACATTCGAAAGGCACTGTAGCAACTCAAAAGGTCTTCACTAGAAACCCCAAACTAAATGTTTGGTTAAATTCAATGAAATTATGACAAATATATTACTGTACTACATACAGTAACATGTACTTCTCAAAGTAATAATAATACAGCTTATTAAAACATTACTTAAGGAATATCAAACAAATTTTCATCCATGATTTCGTCCTTTAATTTAAAGGTGCCATAGAATGGAAAACTGTATTTACCTTGGCATAGTTGAATAATAACAGTTCTGTACATGGAAATTACATACCGTGAGCCTCAAACACCATTGTTTCCTCCTTATGTAAATCTTGTGCATGCAAAAGACCACTGAAAAATAGGCGAATCAGAACATAACACCGACTGTGACATTACAGTCGGGATCACTAATAGTTACGCCCCCAACATTTGCATATACCCGCCCATGTTCTAGACTTGCACAGCCAAATCATCAGAAGTTCTGCAGGTATTGTGAAGAAACAAGGATAATAGCGAAAATGGCAGATCATGGAAATAAATGCTATGTTCCAGGCTGTGCAGGAGATGTGATGTGCAGGGATGGGCT
>NW_015670386.1:1245083-1246282 GCF_001515625.1 Sinocyclocheilus rhinocerous | reverse complement strand
AATATTCTTTTTCCAAAGTTTGCATGCCTGTAACTCTAAAAGTATTCAAGGTAATGTAATATCCTTCTAGATTCTAATTCTTAATAAACTTTCCTTTTGAAATCTTAATTTTCAAGGCCCCATATAGTTCATTCCTATAGATATGGGTATTTCAAAGATATGGAGACCTTAATGCGGCTCCATGAGTAAATTGGTAAATTGTTCACATTTTCAGTGGTCAAAAACCAAATGTGGGTCATTTTTACATACAGCTGATACTTTTTTCTTTTAAAGGTGCCATAGAATGGAAAACTGTATTTACCTTGGCATAGTTGAATAATAACAGTTCTGTACATGGAAATTACATACCGTGAGCCTCAAACACCATTGTTTCCTCCTTATGTAAATCTTGTGCATGCAAAAGACCACTGAAAAATAGTCGAATCAGAACATAACACCGACTGTGATGTTACAGTCAGGATCACTAATAGTTACGCCCCCAATATTTGCATATACCCACCCATGTTCTATGCCAGCCACCAGCCGAACCTGCACAGTCGAATCATCAGAAGTTCTGCAGGTATTGTGAAGAAACAAGGATAATAGCGAAAATGGCAGATCATGGAAATAAATGTTATGTTCCAGGCTGTGCAGGGGATGTGATGTGCAGGGATGGGTTAGTGTCTGTATTCAGAAAGGCACAGAAAACAAATAACGCGCGTTCTAATAAAATAACGCGAGCCACTAAAGGGACATGGTTAGCTGCTTGCTAGCGGTAGCCTGTTACATTACAGTATATAAGATTTCACTTACCACCAGGGGCGTCTCTAGAGCATTTTAAATGGGGGTCCCAGGCTGGGGCACTGCCTCAAAATAGGGTGGCCGGGGGACTTCAAGGCTTTACTCAAGTTAAAACACTTTCATCATCCTCATGAATGTATGGTGGTTTACCTAAAGGCTGCGACACACACCAGTTTTTGTTCTGTGCTGATCACAATCGAACCCTTTCATTATCACATACAGAGTGTATACAGTGCCGTGAAAAGGTTTTTGCCCCCTTACTGTTTTTTTAATTTTTTGCATATTTGTCACACTTAAAAGATTCAGATCATCAAACCAATTTTAATATTATGCAAAGATAATGCAAGTAAATACAAAATGCAGTTTTTAAATGATAATTTCATTTATTAAGGGAAAAAAGCTGTCCAAACCTGCCTGGC
>NW_015670386.1:1234305-1240858 GCF_001515625.1 Sinocyclocheilus rhinocerous | reverse complement strand
TTGTCATCTAAAGTATAAGTATGTTTATTTTACACATTTATTTTTAATATAATTCATTTTCAAATTATTTCAAGTTTCTCAAACATTAATTAAAATAAATAAAACTTATAATTAAAATAAAAATATACTTGTATATATCGGTTTTAGATCGGCCACCCTGCTCTAAGATATCGGCTGTCAAAAATCGGCCAGCCAGATTTCAGGGGGGCCGGTGCCACCCCTGGCCACCACATACGTAGACACGCCCCTGCTTACCACATAAACAAGAGATGACTGAGGATGATGGCGAATGATTTACAGATCCTGAGCACCACTGACAAGCATCTGATCTTGTAAAATGTGTGGTAAGTACTGCCGCTGTAGTTTACACAGAGCACGTGCGATCGCAAATCTCGAAAGTGAAAGTAAAAAGCGATTGTGCATTCGAAAGCGGTTTCAATGCTAATAGAGGCTCCCTGATGCCCGCATTTTATATACAGTATAATTGCCCAACGATATAACTGCGAGAGACAGTATTGAAATATATATTTTCTAGGGGTGCTCCGATTGATCGGCTACCGATCACTATCGGCCGATAATCACGATGGGATGTTTGATCGGCGGTCTCTAAAAAGGCCGATCTCAAAAAAACGATCTCAAACTGATGACGCTGCCGTGAGAGAGAGTTTTGGCATGACATGCAGCGGCACCATCTCAGTCTCTGTCCGGCGCAGGGTGAAATAATTAAAAAGCTGAAGGTGAGGTGCTCATCTTCATATTTCTTCATTAAATAACTTATAAAGTCATTTGAAAACCTTGTGTGAGACGTAATTTCACAAACAGCGTGAGTGAATCACTGCGCCCGCTCTCTCTTTCTCTCTCAAAATACGCAAATGGCTTCAAATCACCACACATCGCGTCTGCACTATAAGCGAGCTGCACGCTGCACAGTTGACACAGGAATTGTCACTTGCACAATCGAGGCAGTGTCACATCGTCACTAAAGTTTATAAATTACATTACTGTTTAATTCTTGCCAGTGAGTTTAACCATTCAGCGCCCACGCACTCTCCTGGAGACCGTGTGCTCATGCACATTCGCAGCGCACACACATAACGCCAGGTTCACATTACTCCGTTTGCAGTGCGTATGTGACGAGTATTTTTTCCGCGCTCATGTTAACGGATTAAAGTGTTCACACTGTAGAGCTGACTATTTCTGTTAATGGTAAGTTTGTGATAACGTAAGAAAAGTCGTTTAAATGTTTTGCCACTTGCTTGAGCAACTTAATATATAAATCTAGAATTAAATGCAAAAGTAAAAAGCATTGAATGATGTGTTGCTTATATTTATTGTGTTTAAACATGTCTGTGAAAGATTGTATTACTGTACTGTGTAAAAAAAGAATTGCAATGCTGAAAAAGCATGTTCAGTGACAATGTTTGGATTTTAAATCAAACTAATGGATAAATGTTGTGTTTGTGGTAAACAGCCACGGATCAGTAGCGGACTCCTGTGTGAAAGCTGCTTTTCCTCTCACAAGAGTCAACTAAGAGGGGAATTCCCCCCATTTTCAAAAATGAAATTCAGGCCCTGAATAAATGTCTGAAAATCCTGATTGAAGTATCACTATAAATAGTTATAAATGATAAAAAGAAGGCTTTAAAAAGATCGGTATCGGCAGATACTGCTTTCTGTGATCGGCGATCGGCCTCAAAAATCCTGATCGGATCACCCCTAACAATAATGTACAGTATGTGGAAAATAATGTGTTTTTTTAACCTTAAACCGCATAAACATTTCATTACACAAAATACACAAAATAATGTTCTTTTTAGCAACATCATATGACCCCTTTAAAGCTGATTATAGAGAATTGACTGTTATTAAGTACTAATCTACACTCAGTGAGAAAAACACTCACCTTTCCAGTCCAGATCGCCATGTGCTTCAAATGAGAAAGCCACTTTTAAAATTAAAGTTGGCATAAAACAGTTGTGATCATCTTTCTTCTCTATTGTAATGTATATCAGGGTAAAACACAAACAGGAAAAAATGTAGGCAGAATAGAGGCTTGATTTTGTCCATCTGGAATTGATTGGATTAATGTTATTTGCTAATTGCTGCGATCTCATGTGACTAACAGGTCGCTGGAAGGGAGGGATTATTGCCCCAAAAAGATGTCGTCATTTGGCTTTAATTTATCATCTTGAATGTATTGGTCCAATACTGAAACTTAACACAAAATCTGACATTTACCTTGTTCATTGCTCCAGGCTGCTGTGCCCTCAGTCCACCCTGACCTCCTACTGTCTGCTGCTGCTGAAGAGCCTCTGCTAACAAGTTACTGCTGCTGCCCATGCCCGGGTTGTGCTGTCCTATTCTGGGAGATCCGTTCAACATCTGCGCTCCCAGCATGCTTTGCTGCTGAGGTGTGGGTCCTCCTGGCTGTTGCTGTCCATTGCCTTTCTGAGGTCCGAGCATATTCCTGTTCATGTTGCCCACCATCCCTGCCATCTGCTGTTGTTGCATAAGCGTGGCCTGCTGCGGGGAAAGATGCTGCTGCCCTTGCGGGCCCATGCCGTGAGTACCTGGAGAAGCCTTCATACTCCCAAATAGCCCCATTGAGGCTCCTGCTGGGCTACCCATCGCACCCTGCTGCTGTGCTGCAGATGCGGATCCATGCCGGAGGAGTTCAGAGAGCTGCTTGTGTTTGGCCGCTGCATCCTGGCCACTGGACACAACTCCTCCAATGGCCCCGCCCCCACTACCCAAATTGCAGTGCAACTGGCCGAGGTCCCCTCCATTTGCTAGACTCAGCTCGGAGGAACTGATCAGCTCATCTGGAAGGTCATGCTCCAGGTCAAAAAGCGAGCCAAAATCTACAGCAGGAAATTAGAATTTAGAAGCAAAATTAATGATGAAAAACAAAATGCAATATATTCTGGTCTTAGGATAGATTCAGTGATATACTAAACACTGTACTAAAATTGCGTTGCAAAAACACATCTCTAGACCTTACATATTTTTCCAATCCACTGACCTACACCTTGCTTTTACACAGAATACACAAACACATTATGTTAATGGCCCCTAAATTAGTTTACAATGTCCGTTTAATCAGTGCTTTATACTCATGAAAAAAATACACTAAAGGCATGTTCACACCATGGATGATGAAACTATAGTTTTAATAATCAGTCTAATTCTATGAGAAGTCCAAAAAATAGCTGTAACGATAATATATTGTATATACAATAACGATAAAAATATTGTTGGAATTGCTTTTAGAAATTCTTTTTTTTCCAGCTGAAGAACGATAAAAAAAAGAGCTAGACGTAACTGCAGCATGCACTCATTATAAACAAAGTTACTGTGCATTGGTCATTGGTGTGGACGGCCGCTTTATAGTTATTGTTATAGTTCTTGGTGTGAGTGGCCCTTCATATAATATTACATATGAAGCTAAATGGCTTCCAAAAATTCTTCCATCAGAAGAAGTGACCTGGTATGAGATTGAAGAGACCACAGTGACTTTCTATCAACATATTATGAAAACAGTTTGTGATTTATTCATTTGTACTTTAGAAGTGCATCCTAAAACTGAGTGTAATGAAATGGACACGTCCTGTCATCACTATGTAAAGCTGTCATTCAATCCAAAATAATGTGCCAAACACTTCCACAGCCACTTCGCTGGATAACTGACAGCCGTGTTTATTAAAGACTGACTATCTGAAATGGCTGGCTGTGGTTTGACAGGAAGCCAAACACAGATGATTGCATGTTGTTGAATTAGGATGTCAAGTTTTTTGGTAGTCGCTACTTAGACTCAGAAGTAAATGTTATTTGCTGGTGACAGTTGCTCATTTTAAAAAAAGAATGCACTATATCTAAAGAAAACTTCCAAGTATTGCAATCATTTACTAAAACCTACCATTTGCATCTATTCAAACGTTTTAAAAAAATGAATGCAAGTAATTTCCTAACACATGTGTACATTTTATTGATATATACATAAATAGCTCCTTCTCATCTGACAAATCAGCTACTGGTAAAACAGGTGGAAATGGTCAAACTGCTCCAGAAACGGTGCTGGTCTTACAAATGAAGTGAAGCAGCTGTGATGGGGACCACACATTAACTCCACAGACAAAACAATTGGATGCTGAGCATGTTGTGTATAAAAAACGCTAGACTCGGATGCGTTTACATTTATGCAACGCAATAAACTCCCTTTAGTATCAGAACCGGATCAAACTCGAATTTGAACAAAAGGTTGAAAACATTAGAGACATCAACAAAGAAACGTACTTCGCTATTGAAGATGCGTTCAAGTATAATAACTCGAACCTTTAACGTTTAATAAGAAACAACAGGACACTTACGTGGTAATAATTCGTATCGCTAAGCGTTAAATGTGTTTTATGGTTTGTTTTTAAGAGACAGGCTCGTCAGTTGTTATGGCTGAACAATGGAAATCAAGATCCGAAAAAAATGACCGACGCACTAAAAGGCTATTTGAGCCAGCAAGCTAACTCACTCAAACACAACACAAGTGCACTGTATCCTCCAAATCACACAGACATTAAGCCTCTTCCATTCAAGCTCCATAAACAAGCAAATAAATTCATCTAAACCAGTGAAAAATCCTCCGGACCTTCAAATAATGAGGAATTAATTGATATGCATCTAACGTTAGCTAACAATGGCAGGGAGTTGTTGTGCAGGCCTTCAGCATCAGTCTGTTATTAGCTGACCAGCTAGCTAACCAATATTATTCACATTTATAACCATTAAAAATAACAGGAAAATATGTTGAGTAAAACAAAAGGAACAGCAGCTATCGTTTGTGCTCGCTGCACATGGGAAGTTTGTGAAAACAACTGTGTTCAAGCGCAGTCAGAAAGTTTTGAAGTTGATTGACTAAGAGTTTAGTAGGCTAATTTATGTTAATCACTGTCGATTATTAGTAAATATATGAGTACTGGTGAAATGTGAAGACTTGGCTTTCAGCAGCTCTTCATAGAAGTTTAATTATCAATGCATTCATTTTATTTATTTCATTATATTTATTATCTGAAGAAGTGATCCAAACTCTTTGCAAGTGGGAACAAAACCGAAACAGGCGTTTCACAGAAAAAAATAATAAATCCCACTATTGTTATTGCCACTGTAGATCCAATATATTTTTCATTGCACCAGTTAGTTTTACATTTACACCAGCTGACACCAAGCACAGACCCTCGCCGAGGGAAAGCAGCGTGCAGCCGCTGTGAGTGAATCCCAACATCGATGGTCTAGCGCTAATGCTAACCTAGCTGGAATGACAAGCTAAAGCTATCTCGTGCGGATACGTCGTTAGCTTCCCAAACTAGCCTGACAACAAAACTAAAAAGAAAAACCCATTCCCCGCTTAAAGACTTCAGCGTGCATGGGTACATAAAAAACAAGCAACAAGTGAGTCAAACATCTCAGTATCGTAAAAATTAAACGAAATAAATATTTACCGTTTCCATCGCTGGCTGAGGCAGATAGCGCCGGGGAGGACAGTTTAGGCCTCTTGGCTGAAGGCGGGCCAGACTCCAGAACGTTCTCGGCCATATTTTTTAACGAATTAAAATATATATCCTCAGAGACAGGCGCCTAAGCCTATTCGTAATCCTCGATTTTAAAAATATCGCTTTTAAAAATATGACATTTCCCCCTCCTTTTTAGGGACGAAGGGGGGGAAAGTCCCGTGTACAAAATACTACCTCTTTCCTGGGTTTGCCTCTCGATTTCAGCTTCGGCGCATCAACCCCCCTCCCCAGCCCGATTTTTGTTCTTTATACAATTCTGCAAGCGGCGGAGGAGGAGGTAGGGGGAGTCGGCTCGGCAAGAAAGGATAAAAAAGGCTTTACAACTCATCCAGTCCCGTCAAGAGTTAGAGAATTGAGCGATGATATGTTCGAAATAATGTTGCTCGTCTGCCATATCTGTTCGCAACATAGGTGTGTTTTGTAGACTGTCTACGGTCATGTTAGTATCAAATGGTATCAAAAGTTCAAATTGAGCCCAAATATGAACTTTATTTTCTTTCTTTAACTATTAAGTTAGTATTTACATTTCTGAAAATGTTAGCACAGAATTATTACTTTTAGTCTGTTATGAAAATACAAATTCACATTGTTTTATGTTGGAATTTTATTGGGAAATTTTCTAAATTCAAGAAGTAATTGAAATCTAAATCTGAAATCAAAAAGTGGAATAAATAACCTACAATATCCCACTATAATGAGTATTTTAACTTATTAGACAATATGCACAAAACAGTTCAGGGCCCGTCGCATAGGAGAAATAGGCAAATGCTAGGGGCGCCGTCCATCCATAGGGGCACCCAAATGAGTTAAGTTTATATATATATATGTATATATATATATATATATATATATTTACACAGTGTTGGGCTAGTTACTCAAAGAATGTAATTATTACTCATTACTAGTTACTCCTTTCAAAAGTAATATTGTTACTTTACTTTCTGGCAACAGTAATTAGTTACACTACTAGTTACATTACTTTTTCTTCACGC
>NW_015670386.1:1209681-1233890 GCF_001515625.1 Sinocyclocheilus rhinocerous | reverse complement strand
AACTGTTCTGGAACAGTGTTGTAAATACAACTTAACCACTGATTTGTAGTCGTGTCCTCTTTTGGAAGACCAAACAAAGTAGTTTCGCGTGTTAGAACGAGCCATTTTAGGTAGGCGTGGTTAACTCTTAACTTTTATAAAGAATATCTCTTTGGTTTTGAGACTTTAGTGTTTGCAACTTTACAGATCTTCTTTATGCACCAAGAGCTTGTAACACTCCAAAGAGAAAGGAAAAATTGAAATCGCATCATATGACCCCTTTAAGAATTAGCCTACATTTTATTTGATTTATGCAAGAATTGCATGCGGTGGAATATGAATTACAATTGTCTACTACAAATATAACTGTCAATCTATTTTTTTCCATTCATTACACTAGAAATTAAAAATGGCTAATATACAGAATATTAAATCATTACATGTTTTAGGCCTACTCAAAATTTCTGTTGCATGACAGCTATATGACACCTAAATTGTAAATTGTTTGAATAAAGATTAATGTTTTACATTAATAAAGGTCCATGTTTTACATTAATATTTAACACAGATTGCTATTTTTAATTATTATCTAATTTATTTTAGTGTCAAGTTACTAGAAAATAACTTTCTAGATTAGCCCTCGATTTCTCATTGGCTATAGCGATACTATAGCAGTCGATTTTATCCTCATAGTATTTTTCAGTACGTCATTCTTTAACAAAGGATTGAAAGAGTTTTAGAGAAGTTTGGAGTGAAAATGCTCTCCAGTGCTTCATTTTTTATAAAAGTAGTTTGCCTACTATTGAAAAATGTATTAACATTTTTGTAAGCAGTGCTAATTTGGCAAAATGTAGCTAATTTACGCAGTCCAGAGTAATTACAATTTTCATTAATATATATTAGATGAAAGGAAGAATTGCTTAAATATAGACCCAACAATGTGGCTAAGCGAATCAATATTTTTGAAGCTATATGACAATTATTGCAGGACAGTTATCCACACTCCCAAAGGACTTAAAATATTGCCTCTGCTGGCAATAATTTCAGTTCAAACAACTTGTAAAAGTGCATGAAGCATCCTATGACCCCTTTAATAGCAATATAGGCTGGCAGTCTATGATACATTTTTAGTTCAAATCAATGCATTATTAAAACTTTGTTTTCCAATCCCAAACATCTATCCTTCACTTATCATCTGTCTACCCATATTTCAAAATGTAAGCCTCAAGCACTCTTTTTTAGCCATGCTAGAGTCTTTACTTTACTGAAGGCACTAAGGTTACTTGTCAAGGTTATGGTTATCCACACACCCACAGCTGACCCACTGTCCGTTCACTGACCATCTGATGAATACTGCACACAAAAATGCCAAGAAATTGCAAGATCTAATGTGAGTTGTACACCAGTATTCGGAGAGTCGGTGCTAAAATTCATGGGGCCCAGGACAAAATGGTTTAAAGAGTAGGCTATACATATAAAACCTACGAAAACTGGATGATAGGCCAAATGATATTTGTTCAAACAACTTCATATATAAAACTTACCAATTCAATTTAACATAGTCACTTATAAACAAAAGACTCGGCTAGTAAGTTAATTTCCTGCCCTTTAGAGAACTTGTACATGCATGCAGTTGTTAAATGAACTTGTTTAACAGAATGAATAATCTTTATCTTTCCACTTACAGCAAGTGTTAGTAGTGTTAATAATGTAGGTTACATTACTGACCCAGTTCAGCTTTGCAAAAAGGAGCCATGAGTACAGGTACAGTTATGTGATTTCTGCATTACAGTTTCCAGACTGGCAATATCATTCTTGTTTAAGTGCCCTTTTTATTATTGATATTTTTCGTTTAATTATAAGTACAGTATAAGCATTGTGAAACGCACTATAAAATACAACGTGCTTAAACTTGTCTTAAGTTACCTCACAGAAAACAAAAGTCAGGTTCCATCGAGATTTGAACTCGGATCGCTGGATTCAGAGTCCAGAGTACTAACCATTACACCATGGAACCACGTTGTGCCACTTTTGTATTATATTGTTGAATTAATAGCTAATGTATAATAGATTAAATAAATAGTTTTCTGTGTTACTAAGGGTTTTATAAAATCACATCGTATTACAAACAACCAGCGTATAAAATCATACAGGTTAATAAAATAATTTTGTAATGTAACTGTTCTGGTTCTCCAGTCCGGATGATGGCGATAATGCGCTGTTCACGATAGGCAAACCACCACACCACATTGTATTTTCTAAGAGTTAAAGCTGGTGAGAAATGTTTTGTTGTGGAGTTCTGTTTTACACACAACAATATGCATATTTTTGCTTTGAGTTTTGCTCAGTGGTTACCATTTATAGGGAGCTCTTAGATGCTCTTCAAAACTTTGTTTATATGCGTGCACCATTGAATGATTGCTAGTAACAGTAAAGTAATGTGGTTTAATGTGATCTGGTGGAACTATTTAAATGTTTTAATGCTTCTTGAATGTAATTCCCAGACAACATTTGGAGCCAGCTGCAAACTATATTCCTGAAGACGCTGTGGACCTTTATTTGATCCCACATCAATATTAAAAATTACAAATGCCTAACCGATGTGTTGCTTATGGCTGTGGGAAGTTCAGCGGGCAAAATGTCGCAATGTTCAGATTTCCCAAAGACCCCGAGGAGTTCCGCAAATGGGAGAAGCAGGTCAAGAAGACCCGAAAGAAATGGGTCGCCAAGACGTACTCCCATCTGTGCTCTGAGCACTTCAGCAAGGACTGCTTTGATCCGAAATCTTATGCCGCTGCAAAGACGATGGGATTCAAAGGGCTGAAACTAAAGGATGGCGCTGTCCCGACGATTTTCATCCGACCACCGTGCAGTAACTGCGGAGGAAGCGGTGTCTCCTGTTCCTTTTGTACGAAGAGGAGACGCAGAGCGACCACTGAACCTCAGCAGCTCGCATCAGTGAGTGTCTCATCATGACTCTTTCTTCTTTCAGTGCAGACTCTTTGAAAAAGCCCGAGGCTTGGTATGGAGGCCCAAACCTGCAAAAAATAAATAAATATAATAATAATTGGAAAACTGCTAAAGTTTGAGGCCAGTAAGATTTCTTAAGAAATAATTCAATACTTTTATTCTGCAACGTCAGATTCAACCGATCACAAATGACATTTATAATCTAGGCCTAGGTAAATATTAGTGCTGTCAAACAATTAATCGCGATTAATCGCATCCGAAATAAAAGTTTTTGTTCACATAATATACTGTGTATATTTATGTATATATAAATACACACACACATGCATGTACATATTTAAGAAAAATATATTGTTTATATATTAAATATATTTAGATATTATATAAATTACATGAATATAAATATACACATGTAAATACATATAAATATTTTCCAAATATATTCTGTATGTGTTTGTATTTATATATACATAATAAATATACACAGAACACACACACATACTGTATTATGTAAACAAAAACTTTTATTTTGGATGTGATTAATCGTGATTAATCATTTGACAGCACTAATTATATCAAAAATATTAAGCAGCACAACTGCTATCAGCATTGATAATAATAAGATCCGTTTCTTGGGCAACAAAACATTATATTAGAATGATTTCTAAAAGATCATGTAACACTGAAAGACTGAAGTAATGACTGCTGAAAATTCTGCTTTGCCTACACAGGAATAAATCTGATTTAAAGATATATTTAAAAAAAAAACTGCTTTAAACCATTACTTTAAATTTGTAATATTTCACTGTATTTTTAATCAAACAAATGCAGCCTTGACGAGCAAAAAATAATTCCAAGCTTTTGACCGGTGGTATGTGTGTGTGTGTATATCAGCATTTTATTACTACTTTTTTAACGATTGTTTTGATTAATTAATAAATAACTTTGCTTTTCCGAAAAAGGATGAACAGGAATGGACATTTATGAATGATGGAGAAGAAGGAATATTTGATGGAGAACACCACAATCAGCAGAATTCCAGTGATGATGATGTTAATAATTCTGTGACACTTTCTTCCTGTGCAGAAAGTGATGGAATGGGTAAATTCAGGAACACTTATATTAATGAACATGCACAAATATATGTAAACCCAACTCAATTTTATGTCTCTGCAGTTACATGTGAAATGTGTGGAACCAAAGGCACCACGGAAACCTTCTTCTCCAGGTCCAAGCGCTTCTGTAGTGTGTCATGCTCGCGTTCATACTCATCCAACTCAAAGAAATCCTCAATTATTGCACGACTGCAGGTGGGAATGTGTGGCAAAGTATTTATACCCACATTTATTCAAACAGTGACTCAATTTTTGTGTGTCTATGTACTCAGGGAAGGCCACCCACTAGGAAGTCATCACACAAACTGTCTCTGAAATCACAGACTGAGGCTTCACACTCAAAAGTGAATGAGCAGCATCAGGAGAGCAGAGCATTTGGACAAGATGGTAAGAAAACACACAGATTACTCTTAAGTTTCACTACAGTGAGCTATACAAATATCTAAATGTTGATATGGTACTGTCTATGTCCAAGCTACTTTGGCTGGATTTGACTGGGGTAATTACCTTGAGAAAAGTGGCCTCCTCGCTGCTCCAGTATCCTGCTTCAGACATGTGAGTGTTTTCTATCCACTGTGGTTCTTGCAAAAATGTTCCTGTGAAAAATAAATGTGGTGAATGTTATAACAATGTGTACAACAATGTGTAAATGTCCTTCACATTATTGTTGCTATTGCATTATGATGGTCAATCCATTACTCCCCATATGACAGGTACCACTCTGCGCTCAATGGGACGACATCTATGTGAGGTTAAAAGTGGAGGTTCTCAACACTCACACAGCCTTGCCAAGTAAGGTGTACTGGATCGCCACTGTTGTGCAGCTGGCAGGTATATAACTCCATATTATTAATACTTGTAATAAAATATAAATATATTTGAAATAATTGTTAATATTTGTGTGTGTGTGTTTTGAAAAGTCTCTTATGCTTACCAAGACTGCATTTATTTGATAAATGAAAATACAGTAAAAGCAGTCACATTATGAAATATCATTGCAATTTAAAATAACCGTTTTCTATTTTATTATATTTTAAAGTGTAATTTATTCCTGTGAAGGCAAAGCTGAATTTTCAGAAATTTTCTACTTCAGTCTTGCTGATTTGGTGCTCAAGAAAAATTTCTTGTAAACAGTTGTGCCGCTTAATATTTTTGTGGAAACCATATTTTTTCCCCGAGTCTTTGGTGAATAGAAAGTTCAAAAAAATATTTGAAATCGAATGAGATTATAAATATCTTTACTGTCACTTTTTCCCAATCAGTTTAATGTGGTCTTGCTTAATAAAAGTATTACTTTATTTAAAGAAACTTACTGACCTCAAACTTAGAACATAAGTGTGTTTTATATTTATATTTTATCAAGTCATTATAATTTCCCTAAATTGAGTTTGCTGTCTGTATCGAATGAGTTAAACAGACTTGTAACAACAAATTAATATACAAAGACAATAAAGAACCAAAACTAATTAAACAAACTATCAAACTAGGCTGTCTGCACAGTGCACACAAAAACAAAAATAAAGTGGTTACACTGACTGTATGTTTATATGACAACATGTTTTTAAAGCTACACATTCACAGAGTAGTTTGTTAGGTTGTAATCAATGTTATTTTAATAAAACATTGTACATTTTTAGTGTGCAGTTAAATTTAATTATGGGTACCATTACGTGATATTGTGTGTTAATTCGATTTGTTGTGTTTCTCTCAGGCTATATGGCTCTTCTGCGTTATGAGGGTTTTGAGGATGATGACAGCCATGACCTGTGGTGTAATTTAGGCACGGCTGATGTTCATCCTATAGGCTGGTGTGCAGTGAACAGCAAGCTCCTGGTGCCCCCTCAAGGTGAGTGTTTACACCATAGGTCACCGGGTATAAATTCTATAAAAATGCTAAATCTTGATGATTTCTTTTCCTATAGAGGTCCACCAGCATATTAAAGACTGGAAATCCTACCTTATGGAGAGACTGGTTGGAGCGCACGCTCTTCCTGTTGACTTTCATGTCAAGGTGACAGCACTGGCAAATTACTATTCCATTGATACCATCTGTTTTTCTTTCATTTCTGCATAACTGTTAACCTCTGTTTCCCATCTGTCTGTGTTTCAGATGGCAGACAGTTTGAGGTGTCCGTTCAGGCAGGGGGTTCGGGTGGAGGTGGTCGATCGCTCGCAGGTGAGCCGTACTCGTTTGGCAGTGGTGGATACTGTCGTAGGAGGCCGACTCAGACTGCTGTATGAGGATGGGGGCCTGGGACCCTCGGGTGAAGTGCTCTCAGATTTCTGGTGTCACATGCAGAGTCCTCTATTACACCCTGTAGGCTGGTCTGAAAGAGTGGGCCACTCAATCAAAGAAACAGGTGAGAAGGAACAGAGTTTATTACAAAATTACAAAATGTTATTACAAACATGCAAAAAATTTGACATGAGCAAGCTGAAAAATACTGATCCCCACACATGACACACATTCGGATTTTCAAGCTGCACTAGAGAAGGCAACGAGTGTTATCACTACAGTATGTCGGAGACACGCTAGCTTTCCCAAGGCAGACGAACTTAGAGTGGTTACAATCATCCGGGTTTAAATTGCTCTCAAATTGATGTGATTTTGACGCAATATTTACACTGACTATTCGAGCCGTTCATGCCAGACTGGGGAGAGAGGTGCTGTAATAATGTAAAATATGTGAAAAATTATGTGTTTTTCGAACAACCTAGTATGAGAGCATGTTCTAGTACACCCCCAAAACAAAATCAAGACTTTGTAAAAGAGCATAATAGGACCCCTTTAATATAATTCATAATTGTCCAATAAAGATATGGTTTTATAAGAAGAATTTGTTCCCATGACATATTTGCCAACATATTTGTTGGCTTGTTTTAGTGAAATGATAGCCAGTTGTGGGAAGGGTGTAACTGAAACGAGTTAATTAATAAAACGTTGCCACAAATGAGTTAATCTTGGGTACATAATTTTGTCATGTGCAGGGCTCCGTAGAAAAAAGCAAATTTGTATTATTTATTTTTGTAAAGATTATTAGGTTACACTTTATTTTAAGGTGTCCTTGTTAAAGTGTAATTATACATTTACTTACTGAGTAATATTAATTAACTTACATGTACTTACTAAATGGTTAGGGTTAGGATTAGTGTTTGGCTTAGCGTTACTTGCATGTAATTATGTATAATTTATTGTTATTATAATAGTAAGTGCATATAACTTGTAACAAGGACACCTTCAAAATAAAGTGTTAATGATTATTATTATTTTCATGGCTCACATTAAAAAAATTACCTCGTTTTTTTCATACTTTTTTGTCACTTGTTGTTTGTCTTATGTTATTTGTAGAAAATATGCTTATTTCTCACATAGATACAAGTGTCAACATGAGTAGCCATCCAGCATTTCGCAAAGTCCTTCAAAACAGTGTGCCAGATCAGTTCAAGAAGGTTAGTGCATATACCATTTCACTAATATGTTAAACTAAAATAGTCAAAATTTATTTTTTTCTTTTTGTTAGTTTAAAAATCTTACGGCATGTAATCATTTACTATGTATAATTCCTTACTCTATGCAAACAGTTGAGGACAGTTTACATGGGAGATACGTTTTTTGAGGAAGGCATGAAACTTGAAGCAATTGATCCTCTGAACCTTGGGAACATCTGCGTCGCATCAGTCCGTAAGGTACGATACAGCCACTATTTATTACTTGAAGCGAATAATTTCAGTACCTTGTTAAAAGTATTTGCATTGACCTTGCTTATCTTATCACTCAGGTGTTGCTGGAAGGATACATCATGGTAGGCATCGACGGTGTCGAGATCGGTGATGGCTCGGACTGGTTTTGTTATCATGCCAGCTCGCATGCCATTTTACCTGTTGGATACTGCGAGAACAACAACATACCTCTTACCCTACCTCCTGGTAATGTCTTCAACTTCTAAAATCAAGATTTAAGTAAAAGAAATTGTTGAAAAATTGTTGAAATTGCCTCCTTTCTCATCAGGTTATGATCATGCCACATTCATATGGACGAAATATTTAGAAGAAACAGGAACTGTAGCTGCTCCACGAAGACTTTTCAACACAGTAAACCTTTTATTTGGATAGTTGAGCCATATACAATATGTTAATGCGTATGTGAGTTTATGTTTTAAGCTCATCTTGTGGTCCCTCCCTCATACGTCTTTCCCAGGATGATGTAGGCCATGGCTTTACCTCAGGTATGAAGCTAGAGGCAGTGGACCTCATGGAGCCGCGGTTGGTGTGTGTGGCCACTGTTAGGCGCTGCGTAGGCCGGCTTCTCCTTCTTCACTTTGATGGCTGGGAGCCTGAGTTTGATCAGTGGGTAGACTGTCAGTCTCCTGAAATTTATCCTGTGGGTTGGTGTGAAATCACTGGCTACCAGCTGCAGCCACCCATCGGCCCAGGTAAAATAATTGCAGTTTTCATAGTATTCATATATGCTGTCCAAAATTTGGTTGTTACATGTTGTATTTTGCTCTCTTGTGTAGAACCACCTCAGGGTCAAGAACGCTCACACATAAGCAAAAAGGCAAAACCTTTTATGGGAAAAAGGAGTAAGTTTAATTTTTGGTTACTTCGATGAATTGTTGACTCTTAAACGATTTAAATATTTAAAGCACATGATGGTTACATTCATCAAATTTCTCTTAACTAGTTTTATATTGTGTTGTCAGTAGCATTTCAGTCTCTTATGATTCTGTATTTTTCACTTTAGAGCGCAGATTTATAAAGAAAAACATGAGTAAATGCACATCTAAAATCCAGCCCGCACAGCCCACTGAGAATCCAGAGAAGAATCAATCACAAGAGGCATCAAACCCTTCTGTCACTCCACTTACCTCACAAATAAAGACTGAACCTGAGGAAGAAAGTATGTAGCAATCTCTTCATTCAAAAAAATGTATATTAAAAAATATATATATATATGTATATACTTCGTTCTTACATGATTTGCCTGTCTCTCTACAGTTATTTCAGTAAAAGTGAAGGTGGAGGAAATGGAAACCCCCTTATTATCCAGTGCACAAACCAAAGAAAGGGACAACCCAGAACCCTTCACAACCTTCAAACAGGAGGACTCCGTTTAACCCTACTCTGCTAATATAAAAAAATATATATAGGCAAATGTGTGAACCAGATTGTCTATTTTGTGGATTTTAGTATTAAACACAGGTAGTCTGTTTATTAACCATTAATTTTTGTTCTGAAATAACACTGGTAGTTATTTAACTCAACCAAGCTGTTAAGTGATTATATTATTGCTTTATTTTTATACAGTTCTCATTTTTTCACATTACTGAAATCTTGCGATCTTCTATTAAAATGACTTCACTTGTGTTAAGGCACTTTCTGAATTCATTTTTTGCAACAGAATTAAGCCTAAACGATCTTCAAATTCTTGGTGATTTCAAGGTATATTACCAGAAGTGAATAATTTTTTTACTGACCACTGAACTAACATTGTTCAATTAACCTGCTTGATTGTTAAAGGAATGTACTGTCTAAACAGTCATATATAAAACAAGCACCCTCAGTAATGAAAACCATTTAAAATGGGCTTCAGGTTATATTTATCTACATCAGTTACTGTGATGTAAATACAGCAGAATCACACCGACTTCCTTTTCTTCGTGGTACTTTTCTGCATTGTATTAGGCTTTGCACTTTTGCTTGGTTTGCCTTTGGCTTTGATTATCTTGATGACTTTTGGAGGACTGATGAGAGCAGATTCAGTCTTTGAGGCCTTGGTTGGTTTTGGGTGCTGAATAAGAGGAGGCTTTCCCCCTGGGCAGCTCTTAAAAACATGGACGTCTTTGACCCTTTGACCTCTGAGTTCTGGTGGGTGGCCACAGGTGGCTCTGACCTTCAGATTCACCAGCTCGATCCACCTAGTGGCAGAAGGAACAATACAAGGGTCAAAAAGAACAAGTATCCGCAATGCAATGATGGAGGTCAGTTCAAGCCACTCTATGATGAATAATCTGTAAGACCATAACAAACTCCTTTCAACCAGACCAGTAGTAACTGTTTTTTAACAGCTAAAACTCATCACAGGGAATCAAAACTTTCTCAATCTTTTAAGATAGTGTTGTACTATGAAAGCATACTTGCTGCATCCCCAATGATGCACTCTACACTTATACACTATGTACTTATGCACTCAACCGTGCAGTGTATGAATTAAATAAAGTTATTTTGTCATTTAACATCGGAGTCTGACATCCACTCGCCCTGCGCTATGTAATTTAAAGCTGCAACAGTTGAGTGCATGAAGTGTCCAACATTGCACACTTCGTTAAGTGCATCATCCAGGTATTCAAAGTGCACTTTTAGTTTTTTTGAATTTTCAGTGTGAACACACTACTCGCGCTATTTATACTACAAAACAGCATAGAATAGTGCAGTAGTATGTGAATTAGGACGCACCTACTGTAACTTGCAAAACTAAAAACTCCCATTCATTAAAACTTACTGCAAAAATTGGCCATTCATACTTCTGACATTAGTAAGATGAATGTATTTGAACACATATCAATAATGAAAAGTCAAGACAAAAGCATATTGAAGAATCTAAATCATAAGACTGGCATAATTGCATATGAAAAAACACTGTTAATATACACTACTGTTGAAAATATTTTTTTTATATTTTTAAAGAATCTGTTAGGTTTACTAAGGCTGCGTTTATATAAAAAAACTAGTAAAAACATTTATATTGTGAAATATTACAATTTAAAACAACTTTTATATATATATGTGTGTGTGTGATTTTCTTTCTGTGAAGGCAAAGCCTAATTCATAATATTTTAAAAATATTGCTGCTTTATTGTTTTGTGGAAATCATGATACACTTTTTTTAGGATGAACAGAAAGTTCAAAAGAACCAAATTTATTTGAAATTGAAATCTTCTGGAACGTAATAAATGTAATTTTTTATCAATTTAATGCATCCTTGCTGAATAAAATCATTAATTTATTTTCTTTTTTAGCGGAGTAATTTATGGGCTAATTTTCATTTTTGGGTGAACTAACCCTTTAACTAAGAATGAAAAATACGTCTAAAGCCTTTAGTATTGTTAGTTCATTTTTACTAATGTAGTCAACTAATGTTGATGAATGGAACCTTATTGTAAAGTGTTACCAGTTTTACCAAGCCCACACTTTTGAAAGGTGGTGTTCATTTTAAGAAGAAAACTCACTTGCGAAGAGGCAACAGTGGACAATCGCAGACCAGTGGATTCTCTGCCAAGTTTATGACCTCGAGTCCTGTGAGTGGCCCCAAGTCTGGCAGCTCCTCAAGTTGGTTTCCTTCAAGAAACAGACTCCTCAGACCAGACCCCAGTCCTGCTAGTGAATCTTTAGAGACCTTCAAAAGGTAAGAGATAGAAGAGAGATTTAAACGTAGTTTGGCATTCCTCTTGTAGCATTAGAAAATGTTTTATCCTTACCTTTTCTAAACCCATATGATTAAGGTAAAGATGTTTAAGTGTGGCAGCAACTGGCTGAAAAACCTCTGGTCCGATCCAGCGAATAGGGTTACGGGAGAGATTAAGCTCTGCTAGGCTGCTGGCTTTAGAAAGGGCATCACTTGGAACTTCTTTGAGTTTGTTTGTGCCTAGATGAAGAGTATCCAAGTCAGGTGCAGGATCAAAGGCCCTGGAAGCAACCGTTGTGATGGCGTTGGAAATGAGATAGAGGCCCCTCAGTTTCTCAGCGCCTGTCAGGATCCCTGCTTCTAGTTTAGCGATAGCATTATTCTCCATGTGCAGAGCCAGCAGACCAGGTAACAGCCTGAATGCTCCTTTGGGGAACTGAGTGAAACGATTCTTCTCCAGATGGAGGTAAGTGAGATGGGGCAACCCCTTGAATGCCTCGGGACTCAATGAAGTGAGGTCATTTTCTGAGAGGTAGAGGTAGACCAGACTCTTCATTCCATTGAAAGCCCCATCTTCTACCTCGTGGATCTTGCAGCGCTGCAAGTGAAGGGAAACCACTTCCGCAGTGCCTGGGAAACTGTTTGCAGGAACGTAGTGGAAATGGTTGCCACGCAAGTCCAACAAGCGTGTGTCCGGTGAAAAACCACGGGGGATCTTGGTGAGGCCTTTGTTTTCACAAGATGAGTGGTGCTTCTCAACCTATAAAATGTATGTGGGTCAATGACAATAGTGGGGGTTTTTTTGTATTACTTTATACGGTTATATTTTTTGTTCATTTTTTGCATTCAAATTTATTTTAATATTTTCTGGTTTTACCTTTGTCATTTTTGTTAGTTTTTGTTTTCTTTTTCTATTTAGTTATTTTAGTATTTCAACTTTTAAAATGAGAAATGGCTAATGGCTGAAATAAAATCATATTTTATTTAATTTAAGAAATGAAAATGGTTTTAGTTTTAGTTACTGATTATAAGTCACTTAAGAGTTCAAGATAAAGAAAACCTTTTTTGTTAAAAATAAATAAATAACATACAGATTTTTTAAAAATATGCCAGTATAATAGAAATGTGCACACAGTGTTAATGTTTATGAATTTTTTTATACTATTTTCAAAAATGTCCTGTGGTGAAAAGTAGAAAGTAATAACTTTGAATCATTATTAATCATTATTTAATTAAAAAAAGGTTATAAACACATTTTCCACGTAGAAGTTTTTTTTTATTTATTTTTTATATCTCAAATTATTAGGTTTTAGGGGAGCTGCACCACATGACATGCCTTATGAGAATGCAAATGAATATTATTTGATATCATATTAATAATAACAAAAATAATAAACTATAAAATAATAATTTATAAAATAAAATTGCTCCTCATTTGTGATGTTTTGCAGTCAAGTCAATGTAAAATAAATTAAGTGGGGGAAATGGAGTGTCACTCTATTTTTGCATCTACCCCAGTAAGTCTTCACTCACCTCACACTGACAGTTGGCTGGGCATTTGACTTTATCTGGAGGTGGGGTTGTGGGGAGTGTGGGCAGTCTGCTCAGCTCCTCCAGCTCGGCCTTCAGCATGGCCTCCTGGCTCTGACAGCGCAAATCAGCGGGCTGTACCGCCTCCAGATTCTCGCCGGACAGATGTGCAGGACCGCCACACGTACCACCCAAGCGAACACGCTCCCGCATCGCCCACTCACGCAGAGGCCGCATGTAGCAGCTGCAGTAGATGGGGTTGCCTGCCAGATTGAGGCGAGTCAGTTTGGGAGAGCCGGGGGCCATTGGCTGCAGGACGCGCAGCTGGTTATGGCTTAGGTCCAGATAAGCGAGACGAGGAGAAAGCAGGATAGCTGCGTTTGAAAAATCCTGCAGGGAGTTATGATCCAGAAAGAGGTGAGTGAGTTTGGGCATAGATACAGACTCCTCTCCAAGGTAGGTCATGGGGTTGTAGCTTAGCTCTAAGCGAGTTACTTCTGGAAGTCTGGAGAGAAAAAGATGAGTGAAAAGAAGAGTAAGAAATAATGCTATGCTTTTAAAGTAAGTTTTCAAATATTTTCTAAAACGGATTATTCTGTTATTATATTGTAGCATTTAAAATATTTGATGAACATTTATTTATTTACTGTGGAAAATAAGTAAATCGTAGCAGGTTGGCACATAGACATCTAAGTGTTAACATATTTTTCAACTATTATAATAATTATATTTTATCTTTTTTTACAGTCTATGGTACAACCCCTGGCAAAAAATATGGAATCACCACACTTAGATGTTATTTACCCAAATTTTCAACTTCATAACAAATAAAAGAATCACAGGTATCACACAAAACAATTTTTGTTTAATAATTCAACATTGTGGTTATGTGAAACATACCTCAAAAAAAAAAAAAAGATATTAAACTCTTAATTAATGAAAATTTGTTTTCCATTTCAAGTAGAGGAAAATAATATGGAATCATTCAATGTTGAGGAAAAAATTATGGAATCATCTACCAAAACACACAGTTAGTACTTTGTTGCTCCTCTTGCTTTTATGATGGCCTGAATTCTTTGGGGCATGGACTTCACTAATGAAAAACAATATTCTTCCTGAAAAGTGAAAGTGACGTGACATGTGGCCAAGTATGGTGACCCTGTGAGTGCCCTGTATTTATCCCATCCTAAGTGCACACACACAGCAGTGAACACACACACAGCAGTGAACACACACCCGGAGCAGTGGGCAGCCATTTTTTCCGACTCTCTAACCATTAGGCCACGACTTCCCCCACGACTTCTTCAAGCTGGTTCCAACTTTGTCGAATTGCGGTTGACAGATCAGATTTATTTCCTGAAAAGTGAAAGTGACGTGACATGTGGCCAAGTATGGTGACCCTGTGAGTGCTCTGCATTTATCCCATCCTAAGTGCACACACACAGCAGTGAACACACACACAGCAGTGAACACACACCCGGAGCAGTGGGCAGCCATTTTTTCCGACTCTCTAACCATTAGGCCACGATTTCCCCCACGACTTCTTCAAGCTGATTCCAACTTTGTCGAATTGCGGTTGACAGATCAGCTTTACAAGATGGAGCCTTGTCATGGACCAGTTTTTTCAAGTTCCACCATAAATTTTCAATCGGATTGAGATCCGGACTGTTTGCTGGCAATGTCATTGAGGTTATGTGCCTTTCCTAAAGAAAAGCTTTAACACTCTTTGCTGTGTGGCAAGATGCATTATCATCCTGAAAAATGACATCAACAAACTTCTTTTCTATTGATGGAATGAGGAAAAGTGTCCAAAATGTCAATGTACACTTGTGCATTGACTGTTGAAATAAGGATTGCCATTTCCCCTGGTCCTTTACCTGACATGCAACCCCATATCATAAATGAGTTGGGAAATTTGGTTGTTTTCTTCAGGCAGTCATCTTTATACGTTTCATTAGAACGGCACCAGACAAAAGTTCCAGCATCATCTCCTTGTCCAATGCAGATTCATCACTGAATATCACTTTCATCCAATCATCCACACTCCATGACTGCTTCTCTTTAGCCCACTGTAACCTTGTTTTCTTCTGTTTAGGTGTTAATGCTGGTTTTCGTTTGGCTTTTCTATATTTAAATCTCATTTGAAGTAATTTAATTCAGCCGGTTTCTTACAGTTCTGTCACACACATTGACTCCTGTTTCCGCCCATTCGTTTTACATTTGTTTCGTTGTGCATTTTCTATTTTCAAGGCAAATTGCTTTGTACACACCTTAAATCACACTATTACCGTCGTGTAGGACTTTTCACCGCATTTTGCAACAGGATACACACGGCAGTGGGTAACCATTTGACGGCAAACAAAAGAGCATGCCTGCGTCCCAATGTGATATTAGTAATTTTCAATACTATTTAAGGCAGATAGGGTGGATAGTATGCACATTGGGACGCAGGGCATGGCTTCAACAACGCCATCATCTGTTTGCACGTATAGCATGACAAATAATTATCTGCACTTGAAGCTTTCGTAAAATTAAAAATTAAACACCCAAAACTGTATATGGCACCATAACGAAGACAAACTATATATTTATACGTGAAATTCTGGAGGGGACGTAATGATGTGTGCCATTAATCGATCTATGTACTCTCTCTCTTTCGGCTTATTCCCTTTATCAGGGGTCGCCACAGCGGAGTGATCCACACAACTGATTTGGCACATGTTTTGCGCCGGATGCCCTTCCTGCCGCAACCCAGCACAGAGAGTACACTAACTCATGCAACCCCAGTGCTGGGACACACTCACTCACCCATTCACACAGACACACTCACCCACTTTTACTTTTACTAATCGATCTATGTATGTACTATAACATGTAAAACGGGAACATGAAAGGAATATTCTAAAAGCAACTCATGTATACACCTTAATCCTAATATTTTCTTATTTAGAATAAGGTAAATAATTAGATTACCGATGTCCATGTAAATGTAGTCACAGTCACACAATCATGTTCCTTCACAGAAGAAGCCAAATCACTTGTGTAATCATTGTCAGGTGTGATCGTGGTTAAATTGATGGTGGTGCAAGAGTCTTAGGACACAGCTGTGTGATTCTTTTGAATGTACAAGGCCTATCCTGCCCATTAAGTGATTGGTAACATCAGGGTTTTGTCACTGAGGCCACACCACCAATAAATTCAAAGCCTCTAGAAGTAGTCTTGAAGCACATGTTGCTCTTTGAACATGGCTGAAGAAGGAGCTAATGAGTGAGCAACGGGTTCGAATAAAGGCCCTTTTTGATGCTGGCTGAAGTTACCGCCGCATAGCCAAGGACGTGAGATGCAGTCCAAACACTGTAAAATACAATTTAGACCACCATGATGCCACCAATTCACACCAGAACCGAAAGGAGAAAGGTAGAAAAAAGAAACTTTCAGACAGACAAGTGAAGCATCTCAAAATTCTTAGTCTTAAGGACTGAAGAAAGACCTCACAAGGACTGAAGAAAGACCTCACGAGAACTGTGTGACAAGATCAACGTCGGAAACTGGGAGAAGAAGGACTTGTTGGCAGAACAGCAGCAAAGAAACCATTACTGAAAGAGAAAAATAGAGTGAAATGCTTGAAATTTGCAAAAGAACACAAGAAATGGACAAAGGAACATTGGTATAAAGCAGGGTTTCTCAAATCTTGCCCTGGGGTCCAATGCGCTGCAGAGTTTAGCTCCAACCCTGATCAAACTCACCTACCTGTGATTTTCTGATGATCCTGAAGACATTGATTAGCATGCTCAGGTGTGTTTGATTAGGGTTAGAGCTAAACTCTTCAGGAAAGTGGATCTCGTGGGCCAGATTTGAGGATCCCTGGTATAAAGTGTTGTGGACTGATGAATCCAAGAGTCCAACAGTTTGACAACAAGCGAAGAGTGAATGTTTGATGGAGAGAGGGGTAAAAAATGAGTATAAATTTTACTCATATAAAAATGAGTGTCACTTGCCAACAGTTAAACACAGAGGGGGTAGTAGTATGGTGTGGGGTGTCATTTCAGCCTCAGAAAATTGATGGCATCATGGATAAGAAAGTATACCACAACATTTTGGTGGGGCACGGAGTACCATCTGGGAGTCGTTTTATTGGGCCTGGATTTATTTTCACCATGACCATGACCCTAAACATTCCTCTAACTATTGCCAGAACTACCTGCAACAGAAGGAATCTGCTGGAACATTGAAAATGATGGACTGGCCCCCTTAAAGTCCACACCTCAACCCCATCGAGCAAATTTGGGGTGAGTTGGAAAATAAACTGGACCGATCTCTTATACATTCAAAGGAAAGCCTTTGGCTTGAGTTGCAGAAGGCATGGGATAACATTAGTGTTGAAGTTCTCAGAAAATATAGTGACACTATGCCAGAGAGGTGCGCTGCTGTAATTGCTGCAAAAGGTGGACATACCAAATATTAAAGTTAAAAGTGGACAAAAAAAAACTGTACGACTCACTTCATCTGGTATTTGTTGTGCTCAGAGCAACCATCTGCATGTTTCATGAACATTATGAAATGAAATCATGTTTTGGAGGCAAAAAGCTATAAATATTTTCCAGATCTGTCAGGTGTTCTAATAATTTTGGCCACCACTGTATTTTTACTGTTTTATCATTTACCTGCCTTTTCCAGGTCTAGAAATCAATTTTAAAATGAGGCTTCCTCATATATCTAGATTTTTCAAGACCGTAAGATTTGAACTGGTTCTTCAAAGAAAAAAGAAAATGGTTTGAAAGGTCAGTTAAAATAATTAGATATTTAATTTGGTGTTGTTGGGCTTATTTTAATGCTTGTTTGCTCTTACTTTAAACCATTTAAGTCATTTTGAGGCCCCCCTGGACTCACTGATCAAGGTTAATGTTAATTTATAAAGACTGATATTTTTATAAGTTGTTCATTGTTAGTTCATGGCATCTAAGTCAATAACTTAAACCTAGAATGTTTCTTTAAGCTCACCTTGTCATCGTCTCAGTGGGGAAAAATTGCAGCTCATTGTTATCCAGGCTCAAACGTGTAAGAGTGAAGAGGCCAGCAAATGCTTCTGTTGCCAGATAATTGAGAGAATTGTGACTGAGACGTAGCCATTTGATGTTCTGCAAACCCTGAAATGCCATGTTAGGTATGTACACCAATTGGTTGTGTGTGAGTGAGAGGAGGTTGAGAAGGCCAAGCTGTGAAAAAGCTCCAGGCTGGATCTCCTCCACTCTGTTTCGGTCAATAATTAGCTGCTTCAGCGATGAAAGCCCATCAAATGACTCCTAGTGTGTTAGGAGAGAAAATTATGAGATGCATGCAAAGACTGTCCAGAATTACAACTATGAAGACCAATCCATTGTGTCTTGCTTGCGTTACCTGGTACAGGATCTCAATCTTGTTGTTGGCCAGGTTGAGTAAGACCAGCCGGCCAAGTCTGCGGAAAGCCCCTTCCCGCACCCTTCGGATGTTGCTGTTCTGCAGCGATAGGTGGGTGAGGTAAGGGGTGTGTGTGAACGCCCCTGTAGGAAGCTCCTGCATGTCATTTCCTCTCAGGTCGAGTTTCACTGTTATCTTGAAGATATACAGAGGGCAGCATAAAAGCAATGCAAATATTACATAATTTTATAGAAATTCTGTAAAAAATAAGGCCATAGTGATCAGGGTGGTGCACAGATTACCTCATCAATGGTAGGCGGCACCTCAGTGAGATTCTTGTTGACACAAGCAACCGTGAGCTGGATGTTGTCACAGATGCAGAACTTTGGGCATTTGCCCGACTGCACAGTATGGAACTTCAGGGCAAGTAACATTATAACCGACAACGTGGGAAGGCTAAACATTTTGGTCTTTCTGTGTAAAACAAAATGTATAACACCAAGTAACAACTTAATTTACCTTATTCAGGTTACTTTGTAAGGGGGGGAAAATCAGCAAGCTTAATTAAAACTATGCCAGTTTAGTTTGCCATCGCTGCAAGATTTGAGGATTTAGAGTGTTGAGCTCTGCTGGTATGTTTGAACTGGCTGGATTGAAGGCATTCACATAATTTATGGTTGAATGCAACTGCTTCACTGTCTCAAAACTGAATGTCAAAACAGGCACTTCAGGAGCAGACTCCAATGTGAAATCTGACAATTAAATCCTCTTATAATAGCTATATTTCTACATTTATTCATCCAAACTAAAAAAAAAATTGGTGTAAACAAGTTATGACAATAACACTGGGATACAGTACAAGTGTCAGCTTTATAATAAAGATAGATCTAACCAAATAGGTGAGCTGTGGGTATTTTGGAAAGGGCAAGTTGTTTAAAATGTTATGAATTCGATTAAATCAATTATTGATCAGATTCGTTGTCCAGAACAATGTTCTGGCATTTATGTAAAGTCTGCCAATTCAATAACGGCCTTGTTTTGGTTTTTACATTTAGGTGAAAACCTTTTAATACAGTTTGATGGCAGATTGTCAGTGTGACTGTATGCCCTGCTGTTGAGTATGAAGAGTTTATTTTATAATTTGTGAAACATGCTTCAGCCGTTAGACTCAGCATTTGAAGCCACAACTCATTAAATTTACAATATTTAAAATTTTTAAAGGAATAACACATTCAATAACTTACTCTAAAAATGCAATAAAAATCTTCAAATGTTCCTTACCTTATCTGTAGGGACTCTCTCACGGTCTTCATAAACAAAAACGCGCATAAACACGCTCCGTCATAAACAAAATACTTACAAAATAAAATTTCGAACAAATGCGGAGAAAATAATTACATAAAAAGAGTTTTAAAACTCTACTTCTTACGGATCAGCGAAACCGAAGCAGCCGAAAAAATGATTTTCCAACTGCGAAATATGTTGGTTGAGTCCCATGAGACTTCAGACCACGGCTCTGCAGCACACAAAGACGCGCACTGTTCTCAGTCTCTCATAAATAAACCACCGGAGGAGAGAAGGCTCCCTCCAAGTGGTTCAACACCTATATTCTTTTCAGAGTCAAGACACTGAGAAAATCGCCCGACAGGCTTGCTGGACCGCTCAAGGCTCAGTGAACTTGGGGCATTTGTGTCACTCAGCTGGTTGGTGAAAGCGCATTGGAGTGAGAGCTGAACTACAGGACTTTATAACTGCATGCAACGGCTTTAAATTTGAAAATGGTGAATATTACACTGAAACACAGACAACACGATTTTTCTCCCAAGAAAAGAAAACTGTTTAATATCAACAAAATGGAATGTTGCAAATATGACAATATTCAGTGCATACCAGTTCTAGTATTAAATATACTAATGTCCCAAAAAAAAATTCCACTTCGCTTTCACTGCCTTCTTCATTTCAATCCAAAGACTTTAAGATGTTTATACTACTTGATTTTGGTTTTAATTGCACCACCAGTATCTCACAATATGGCACATCTAATAAAAGGCATGAGAGTGAACATGCTCCGAGGCTCCATGTCAATGTGACAGTTTAAGTATTGACAATTGTTTAGAAATATCAGTTATAACATTACAATCATTTAAGGTTTAAGCGATAATTAAGTCCTAATTATCATCCAATGCCTTTTCCCCCCATTTTCCCTTTCCATGTATAAAAATAGAAGCAATATTTCTAAAAAGAGATGAAAGAACACAACACTCTTATTCAAAGCTAACTGTCCACAGTTGATCTGTAAGGAAATGCAGTTCATTGTCATGAGGCACTAGTCATCACTGTACTTTGCCAACCTTTGCAGTCTGAGATCTGCATGCCAAAATGGATCCAGAATTGACTGAACTTAGATAAAACTAGATCAATAGTTTACAAAGTGTCATGTATCCTGTCAAGGTTTTTTTTTTTTTTTTTGACCCGTATTAAGAAATTTCAGTGGCTCTATAATGGGGTGTTTAAGAATTAAGCAGTGGTCCTTTTCACCAACGTGGTCTTGAGAGCATCTCTGGCATTGCAGCAGGATTCTAAGACTTTGCCATTTCTGGAAAACAAACAAATACATATATGTAATGTCTTAAGATCATTAAAGTACACAGAAAAAAGGTACAAAACTGTCACTAGGGTGGTAACCTTTTCCAAAGGTACTGTACTGATATGTACCATTTTAAGTACTAACATTTACCATTAAGGGGTAAAAGAGGTACAAAGATGTATCTTTTAGCTATTGTACCTTAAAAGGGTCCTATTATGATTTTCACTTTTTTAATTTTAGTCAGTGTGTAGTGTGTATGTTTGGGCCAGAAATTCGAATGGTTGGGGGGTGGGGAGGGGCGAGGTTGTGGTTAGAACACTTGGTTGAGTGAGTGCATCAGACGAGATGACGAAGAAGTGCTGCTGCAGAGTTAGTGCATCAGAGAAAACAAAGAAGAAGAGCTGCTGTGCTGTAGCGTCATTTTCGGCATGTCTAGAACAATTCTTACAAGTATAACATAATAAGCCAAGGCTGGGGAGAAAGGTATTTTAATAATGTAAATTATGTGAAAAATAATGTGTTTTTCGAACCACCAAGCATGAGAGCATGTTCTAGTACACCCCCAAAACAAAATCAAGACTGTAAAAGAGCATAATAGGACCCCTTTAAGGTAATACCCTAAAGTAGCAGTGATACTGTAGCTTTCTACCTTTTATTTTGAGTGCATAGGTGGTCAGGAAAATGCAATAAAACTAGATATACATTATATTTTGAACAAACTAACCGTGACACAAATTCTTGCAGAACTCCAGCCTGATCTTCTGGGAAAAACTCTTGTGCAGCTGCGCGCTCCAAAGCAAGCAAGTGTCCAGGCAGTACAGCTACCTTCTTTATCTTCTTATCTTCACTCTGGAAAAGCAAACAGCAGTAATAAACAACACTGACAAAACGGGGGGAAATGAAAGACAAACCGAACTGAGCATCACATCGAGTATAGTACCTTTAAAAGTCCCAGGTTCACTATCAGTGAGCAGATAAAACTATAAGATTGAGAGTAGGAGTTGGAAAAGGCTTTCCTCAACAGGGCATCTGGCCAAGAAGATGAACAGCTGATTAGTCACACAGGTTTGGAACAACATGAGGGTGAGTAAGTGGAGACAATTTTCATTTTGGGGTGAACTGCCCCTTTAAATGTTTAATTGTATGGTATTAAGTCATACCAGTGCTCTCAAATATAGCTTGCTTTACTTCTGGTTCGTCTTTGTATACTGATGAAATCTTGAGAAAAACTTCTGACACCTTACTAGCATCTGAGACGTCAACCTAAAAAAAAAAAGAGGAAATGATTTCATGGGGTTGGAGAACAAGTTAAACCATCCTGATGTACAGCTGAACCTTATGAATCAACACTGTACCTGCTGCTCAATGAGCTGGATCCTTTTGGCTCCAAGGGAGATCAGTTTCTCAGCTGATGGGGAGATGAGGAAGGACGTGAGCTCAGAACCACAGTGAGGATCCTCCTGTGGCGAGAGGACAATGCAGGTAAACTCCAAATTGTTCATCTGATGTAAAATAGAAACACATCAGGTTTAGCAGTCCATTCAGGCATGCAGATGTTTGCTAGGATCACCTTTTCTTCAATGACATCTTTTGTTCCATTGACACCATTTTCCTCTGTATCCTCTTCATCTTCCTTCTCTTCTTCATCTTCCTCCTCCTCATCATCATCTTCAGGCTCTCCTTCATCATCACTGCATTAAGCGCATCTTTCATTAGTCTAATTGTAAAAGTATTTCAAATACAGGAAAATATGAATTTGCCTTCAATTTATTTATACAAGAAACAACCAATAAAACCCAGATAAATACCTGAGCGAGCCCAGCAGATCTTCCATGTTCACGCTCTCCATCACTTCCCTGAGAGCCTCACAGCCTTCCTCTCCAAAGCAATTTCCTAAACATGCAACCAGAAAAAATTACAACAGAATAACAACTTTGACACCAAATTGAATTCAACAGAACAGAAACACTACAGTGTGTGCATAATTATTAGGCAAGTTGATATTCTGATAATTTTTTTTCCAAGCACATTTGACCAATTCCAAACCACATCAATCTTAATAACTACTATTCATTTTGTATTTAATCATTTATAAGTGATATATAATTGTCCACGAAGGCTGGAAGTGAAAAACTCCTTATATTCTGGTGTGCAGAATTATTAGGCAGGTTTTCTTTTACATATAAAATGAGCCAAAAAAGAGACTTAACTCAGACTGAAAGTAAAAAATTATTAAATGCCCATGAGAAGGATGCAATACTAGAATTTGCAAAGTTAAGGCATGACCATTGGACAGCGAAATGCACATTGGGTCAGAAAAAACAGGTGGAGAAAAAAAAAAAGACATGTTAACTGCAAAAGAATTAAGGTGAAGAATTTGGTGTGAAAAGAGTTCATTTTTAGTCCATCTCTGCAAGACGGACTTTTCAGGAAAGAAGATGGACTAAAAATGAACTCCCAAAACTTACTGCCAGATTCTTGAAGACAAATTCTTGAAAGAGTAGTACAAGTGGATGTGATGCTGGTCCTTCAAAATCAGTCTTCATGTATTTCACAACACTTCAGCATGTTATTCTTATTAAATGAGGGTCATTTTCTAGGATTTTTTACCAAAGCAAAGTCTCTGAGAACCGAAAACATTGCACTTTTGGAGACTCCAGGTAGGTTGCAGTTCTGGAAAATGGTGGCACTGGAGACTAAATGGTTCCTGATGGTTTCACACCTAAATCTTCACATTCATTCTTAAAGGGATAGTTCACCCAAAAATTAAAATTTGATGTTTATCTGCTTACCCCCAGGGCATCCAAGATGTAGGTGACTTTGTTTCTTCAGTAGAACACAAACGAAGATTTTTAATTCAAACCGTTGCAGTCTGTCAGTCATATAATGGAAGTGAATGGGAATCACGGTTTTGAGAGTAAAAACAAAAACACACAAACAAAGCCAAATTAAACGCTGCGGCTCGTGACGATACATTGATGTGTAAAGACATGAAACGATCGGTCTGTGCAAGAAACTGAACAGTATTTAAATCGTTTTTTACCTCTGATGAACTGCAATGCACTGCAATGTATGAACTGTCTGAACTGTCCTGAGCGCGTCCTGATCTTCTTCTTCTTCTTACTTTGGTTTTGTTTCTGTTTGTTTTTTTGACTCTCAAAACCGTGATTCCCATTCAATTCCATTATAAGACTGACAGACTGCAACGGTTTGAGTTAAAAATCTT
>NW_015670386.1:1201083-1209443 GCF_001515625.1 Sinocyclocheilus rhinocerous | reverse complement strand
ACTAAAAATGAGCTCCCAAAACTTACTGTCAGATTCTGGAAGATAAATTCTTCAGACAGTGGTACAAGAGGAAGTGGTGCTGGTCCTTCAAGAGTCACTCTCATCCTATCTGTCTATAAAAGCCTATAATAAATCAGTCTTCCTGTATTTTACTACACTTCAGCGTGTGATTCTTAAGTGAGGGTCATTTTTTAGCATTTTTTACCCGAGCAAAGTCTCTGAGAACCTGTGAACCCTTGTACTTCTGGAGACTCAAGGGTTCCTGGTGGTTTTACACCTAATTCTTCACCTTAATTCTTAATTCTTTTGCAGTTAACATGTCTCTTTTCTTCTCCACCTGTTTTTTCTGACCCTGCTGACCCAATGAGCATTTCGCTGTCCAATGGTCATGCCTTAACTTTGCAAATTCTCGTATTGCATCCTTCTCATGGGCATTTGATAATTTTGGTCATTTAGTCTGAGTTAAATTTTTTTTTTTGGCTCATTTTATCTGTAAAAGAAAACCTGCCTAATAATTATGTACACCTTCCAGGCTTCATGGACAATTATACACAGTGGTGGAAAGAGTACTGAAAAAATATACTCAAGTAAAAGTACCATTACCTTCCAAAAAATGTAGTGTGAGTAGAGTAAAAGTACTTGTCCAAAAAACTACTTGAGTAAGAGTAAAAGAGTAGCCGATTTAAAAGTACTCATGAGTATTGAGACGAAAGTCACGAGACCTATTACTCTCTCTCCAATCACGTTGATGGATAAAAATGAAATTAAAATAAGCATGTAACAACTACAAACGGAGGAAAATAGCGGAGTAAAAGTACCGATACATCACTTAAAATGTACTCAAGTAAAAGTACAAAATTTTTAAACTACTCAAAAAAGTACAATTACTGATAAAAACTACTTAATTACTGTAACGTGAGTATTTGTAATTCGTTACTTCACACCCCTGATTATACATCACTTATAAATGATTAAATACAAAACGAATAATAGTTATTAAGATTGATGTGGTTTGGAATTGGTAAAATGTGTTTGGAAAACAAAATATGATCAGAATATCAACTTGCCTAATAATTATGCATGCACTGTATTTTAAAAAAGATGTCACACAGCTTTTAGGAGGTGGTCTAAGGTTGGTGGCGATGGAACTGTGGCGGAAGTCTACCTCCGGTCCACACTTGTTCAGAAAGATATGCATGTGAATTAGTAAATATTAAATAATGTTAATAAAGTGTAGGGCTGCAAAACAATTAATCACATTCAAAATAAAATGTTATGTTTACATATTATTTGTGTGTGTACTGTGTATATGCATTATGTATATATATATATATATATATAAATACACACACATACATGTATACATTAAAGATAAAAATATGTCAGATTTATATATAAAATATATCAAAGCTACCAATTTCTGTTAATAAAAAAGTTTGAAAGCAAGCAGCTTGTCATAATTATGACAGAAATACCTAAAACCTTATGTGGGGAGCCTTTAAATATTGTGACAGACAACACGTTGAAAAAAAAAGTTGAAAAAAAATAAAATAAATATTAATCACTGGTCTAACACATTTACGATTCCTGATCATTTTTGCAGAATGTTTCAGTATAGTATAATTCATAAAGGAGGCTTTTTTTAAAGACAGGGCACCAGTAGTGGATCAGGGAGAGCATACTTGTGTAGTAATAAAATGCTGTGACAACAACATTTTATTATTTTACCATTCAGGTCCAGTTTCTCCAGATCAGCTTTGCCCCGAACAGCCTTTGCAACTACCACAGCTGCAGCCTCACAGATCTCTCCAAATGACAAATTCAGCTCCTAAACAAAACAAATATTTTAGAATGCCCACAGTATCAACAAACACTGAATGGAAGTGTTTGTGTGTGTCAGCTAGATTCAATGCTGGTGTCATGCATCAACTAACCCTGAGGAATGGCAGTCCCTCTCTAAGGGCCCCTGCTATAGCAATCGCACCTTCTGAGCGAACCAAGCAGTCCCCAAAATTTATGACTTTAAGACACTGGAGGTGCCTAATAGCCTAAACATGGATGAAATCACACAGACAGCCATTAATAAACATCTCTTCTAACCATATAAAGTCATGATACCGAGTTGCTCAACATACCTCCGCCATGGCTATCGATCCTCTCTTAGTAAAAGTGTTGTCGTTGAGGTTGAGGAGCTGAAGGTTTGGGTTGTGCTTTAAGGCAGTGGCTAAAGCAGAGATACCAGGATGGTTGATTCCATTCTGTGGCATATGGACCTCCTCAAGACTGCCTAACAACTGTTTAAAAAAAAAAAAAAAAAAGAAGAAGAACAGAGAGTCAAACAAAGCGAAATACACAGTAGAAATATTTACATTTTATGGCAGTGGAATATGTAATATTTTTTAAGATTTTTTTTAAGTAGTCACCAAGAAAGTTTAAAAGAGCAACATTTATTTGAAATAGAAGTCACTTTTGATCAATGTAATACATCTATGCTAAATAAAAGTATTAATTAAAAAAAAGGTACTGACCCTAAACTTTTAAACAATAGTGTAAATATATATTTTTATAAAACATTATGCCTTAGTACCTTAAATGCTTTGGCAAGTGCAGCAGCACCATCATTCTCCAGCCGATTACGTCCAGCTATGAAGACTTTTAACCTCAGGGGGGAGCCAGCTGCACTAGACTGCTTGTGACATTCAGTCAAAGCAGAAGCAAGGATCTATAAAAAAAGAACATAATAATAATAATAAAATAAATAAAACTACATATTCCATCTGTTTCATGAGCTCCAAAAATATTAACACGTTTAAAACAGTTTTAAAGCTTTTAAACATCTGAAATCATAACCACTCAAATTATGATGCCTTTTTTTAAACCGGTTACATCGAGCTGATCTCGGCCTAAACTTACCATACCCCCTCCAATGCCCATGCCACAATTCCTAAGCCTGAGCTCACGTAAGGTGTAGCATGCAGAGCTCTTCAGAAGGCTTTCAATTCCCTTTACACCATCAGGGCCGAAGGCATTGTCACTCAAGTCCAGATGAGTCAGTCTGGCCCCTGATGTCATCAAAGCATTGCCCAATGATCTCTAGAAAATTTGAATAAAAGGTTGGAAATACAATAAGCTTTTTACTCACAGCAAACACATTTAACTGAGCTTTTTGAGATGGGTATTGTTTTACCAGAGCAGGTGGAATTTCAGAACGAAGGCGACCCGTGAACAAGTCACTCCAATGGCATTGCTTAGTAAAAAAAAAAGGCAAAGATTAAAAACAGCAAAGTCAAAGAGTGAACATTTTCCAGTGGCAATTTAAAACTACCTCCAATTCCCTTTTCGCTTCAAGAGATTTTGCAATTGCCTGTGCTGCTTCAACCCCCAATGTGTTTCCCTCTAATCTGAGAGACTGCAGACCCTGACACTGTTCGATCTCCTGCACCATCTCTTTCACTGCAACATCACAGAAAAGGAGGGAAATTACGAGTGTTAAGGTTTATGCATTAACACATAGAAAATGAAAACATCTGCCAACAGATCGTTTTACTCACCTGACTCAGCATTGTCCAACTTCAGCCCTCGTCCCTTATAACTTAATTCCACTTCTCCAACATGAGTCTTGGCCAGTGCCTCTGTAATCTGAGCAATATCTCCAGAGGCCATTGCTTTCTGTACTAATGAAGTTAATAAAACATTAACAGGGATCACAAAAATCTAGCACACTAGACCTTAAAAAACTGATAGATCTCGGAAGCATATGGATTTACTAATACAGATAATTACATCCCACTCTATTATACATCAGTGTTATATCCTCACTTTTTAATTCATTAACAGGACTGTGACATTAGCTCAACATGCTAGCCTGTCACTATACATGTAAATAAAAGATTGACGTTGAAAAGTGTTCCTTTTAAACAAAGCTGTTGCACCTTGCAGCTCGATAAACTCGAAATAGATGTTGCTGAGCTTACGTTGTCTCACACAGTTAGCATGCTAATATCATTGCAGGCTAGCTCAGAGAATTAGCTACCAAACTTTACTCTCAACCAGTACTTTACACTAGTCCTTCAATCACATCAACAATAGTTAAATCTAAACATTTTAATCTTATTGATGTTTTAAACCTACGAATATTACCTTACACCTCGGCACAGATATTAATAGAAGCCAGCCGATAACTAGCCCGACTAGAGGGAAACCATCAAAACAGGAGGCACATGGAGGCGGCAGTACATTAATACGTATTTAATTACAAATTATCTAATTAACATGGTGAAATGAACATTGCTTGCAGAAAGACAGCATTGACAGCATGATTTTAGTACGGAAGTTTCAGGGTTGCCAGGATATTAAAAAAAAAAACGTCCAATTGCTACTAAAATCTACCGCGGGAAAACCGCGGACTTGGCAACGCTGCGAAGTTGCGCATGCGCTGTGAGGGGGAAACGGGGAAACAGAATTCACCGGAACACCGGTGTCACATTCTTTCATAATAAAAGCACCATAAGTCCTGTTATGATTTTTTGACTGTTATGACATTACTACTCGTACTGAATACACTATTGATTGTTTAATAAAATTATGATTTTTTACAACTGTTGAATAAGTGTATTGAAACAGAAATACAGGTTAATACGTAAATGTGTATCTGAATAGCATTAATTATTAGCAATAATTATCTATCAATTATATACACCAGAGACTTTTTAGATAGGATGTATTAAATCAAATATATAACTTAAAAATGTAAATAATTTAATACGTGACATACTTTTATTTGTATTGCATCTTTCTAAGCCAGGAGTTAGGGCTTATGTGACGTAAGCCCCAGTGGCCTAATGGATAAGGCACTGGCCTTCTAAACCAGGGATTGTGGGTTCGAGTCCCATCTGGGGTGGAAATCTTTTAAACGCTTCGTAGCGATCCAACAGGTGACAGAAAGCTAACTGCAGGCCTATAAAAATAAGCACGCTATGCGTATCAGCATTTAGACTTAAAGCAGGTGTAAATTCGCTATAGCTCTTCAGTCATTACCTGCCACTGAGTATTTAGCTTGGTTATAAATTAGATAGCGAATGTGTTAATCAGATCCAGAAAGTAAACTAAAACATGCATCGTTTTGCACGGGGCTTTGTTTTGTGCGTCCTAACGGCGACCTTCGTGAAGGCTCAGCGTAAGTGTCTTAAACGAATTTTACTCTTTCAATATGCCGTATTTTAGACATGTTCCCTGTTTGGAAAGTGGTTACCAAACGAGCCGCGGCTATCATGATATAAAAATATATCAAACATATGAAACGCTTATTGATTATGATCTCTGTTCTCACTGTTCGCTAGATGTTCAGAGAGCCACCGTATATTGGGATGCTGTTCAGAGGTCTGTGGCGCTGAAAGAGGGTGCAATGGAAGAGGAGGGAGATGCACTTGGTTATTTCAATGATAGTTTATCTGTTTCTGGATGGGGAGTGCTGGAAGTGCAGGCTGGTTATGGACAATTCCAGGAGAACGATGAAATTACATATTTCTTGGCCGGATACCTTGAAGGATACCTTACAGCCTCGTAAGTTAAACTGACTAACCCTTGAGAAAAAGAAGAACACTTTGGGATACCTTTAAAGAGATAAGACTTATTATAGAAACAATCTACTTAAAAATATTGTCAAATTTACACTGCAAAGGTGGCACAGAATTGCTTCTCAAGTGGTGTTTAGGTGTCTATACAGTCTGTTTAATGCTGCTGGCATAAATCCATTCACAAAGATTAAAAACTGCTTTTATATTAGGGGCTGAGGTGGGTCAGAGCAAGCTTTGGTTTTCTCTGGTCTGATTTTTGTAAATTTACTTATTTAAAGCATGACACAAGATTATAAAAAGACAGTACTTAAAGGAAAACTTTTAATTTAGCATTATTATAAAGTGCACTTTATAAAAAATTAGTTGAGAAACAATGTCTGCACAGTTTTTTAAATATACTCTCAAGATCTGAAGTACACTAACCTATTTTTTTAAGTGCACATTAAATACAATTAAACACATTTTTTCACTAAAGTAAATAGGTCTGAGTTTATTAGTATTCTGAAATACATTGTCCTGGGTGTTATATAACTATAGCAATGATAACCAAAGTATAAAACATTTCAGTATATTAACATCCCAATAACTTTTTATTCACAGACAGATGATAAACCATTACTATAATATGTATCCTCAGATGATAAAGGACAATAGTGTTATGAAACCTCTGAAATGCTTTATGAGGTAAGTGACATTTATTATCTAAATTCTAAAAAAAAAAAAAAACTTGCCCCTTTTATACTTGCACTCTATTCATTTACTAACTGCTTGCTTGTTTTTTTGTATTCTATCTATTTGTTTTCTTTTTATTTATTATACAATTAACAAAAAGCAAAAAAAGGCCTCTAACACTAGCTTGCTCTATTCTATTCTTTTATATTCTATCGGTTTTCTTTTTATTTATTATATAATTAAAAAAGACTACGTGTTGCTACGTGTACTGCATTAGGCTAACTGAGATATATATAGCACTTGCATATCATTGCTCTTTTGTTGATTTTGATTGCTTCCATTGTCCTCATTTGTAAGTCGCTTTGGATAAAAGCGTCTGCTAAATGACTAAATGTAAATTGATTGCACTATTCCAAAATTAAAATAATGTCAGGTATGATCAAATACACCTACTTGCAGTTTTTTTACATTTAGAGGTTTTAAAGACTTTCTTAGAATTTTGTATTGCATAAACACATGTATTACTAATCTATGATTATATCTGTCTTTATTAATCTTTCATTCTTTAAAATAGTGAGCAAGACTCATGGACAAGAACACAAGTGAAATTAAACGGAAAGACTGATCCTTTGTGGCATCATGTGGGTCTTCTAGTGGCTCAGATGGATGGACTGCATGCTGGGGCAGCATACTGGGCCAAAAGTAGACAGGAAAAGGTCAGGAAACCTGAAATGTGCATGCATCTGTTTAAATGTACTGTGCATCTCATTCTGAGAGTTTGATAACACTCATATAGACATTTGAAAAGGCCTAAGTATCTCAAGTGAACTCAATGGTATTGGGGATTTGCTAGATTTAATCCCTGCTCTCAAAAGGCGTTCCAACTCTTCTTCTGACTCCTTCAGAATGCCAGGCATGAGTCACTGTTCTGCTCTCATCAAGGTTAGAGGTAAAATGATGCCTTCACCTCATGACTGTAAGTACATATTCTGAATTGGGACCAAATGTAATAGGAATTTGCCAATAAAAACCCCATGTCAGGGGTTTTCAA
Source organism: Sinocyclocheilus rhinocerous (assembly GCF_001515625.1). Taxonomy (NCBI): domain Eukaryota; kingdom Metazoa; phylum Chordata; class Actinopteri; order Cypriniformes; family Cyprinidae; genus Sinocyclocheilus; species Sinocyclocheilus rhinocerous. The sequence continues at coordinate 1,202,144 of NW_015670386.1, read as the reverse complement.
TAGCACTAATCTGAATATTTAGGGCTGCCTGTGTTGGAAATGGCTTTGTTTCATTCGCCAACAACTTTTTGTCATTTGTTTTTGCCCATTTTATCTGCAGATGTTACCTGGCTATGAGAATCTGTTGCTTGGTCACTCCAGCTGGTACAGCTATGCTGCAAGCATGAGAATCTACAAGCACTGGGACTTGAAAAATAAGCATAATGGCACAAGCAGACTGTCCTTTAGCAGCTACCCTGGTATATATAGGCAGATGTATGTCTTTTATAATTCAAACTAACAATAATTTAGTGCTATTAAACGGTTTCTCGCATCATTTCCAGGGATCTTGTCATCTCTGGATGATTTTTATTTGCTGGGAACAGGATTGCTTGTAACTCAAACCACAAACAACGTGTTCAACTCCTCTCTGTTCTCCCTGGTGACCCCAGAGGCTTTGCTTGCCTGGCAAAGGGTGCGTGTAGCACATGCGTTGGCCTGCACAGGGAAGCAATGGGCCCAAATATTTTCCCAGCACAATTCGGGTGAGACGGAGATGCACAAGGCAAATGTGGATCATTATATGCAAAAATTGTGTTCCGTATTTGCAGTGCTCTGTGGTGTCGTCTTTCAATAGTACAACCGAGTTGAAAGCATACAGTTCTCTAGCATGTGATTGCATGCTGTAGCATTACACTTCTTACCCTCAGTCCCATCCTCATGCTTTAAAAAAAAAAAGAAGCATGCATTTTATTCTTTAGCTAGAACACAAAAGAAGATATTTGGGAGAATGTTTCAACTGATTTTGTCTTTATAATCAAAGTCAATTGGGTCCAAAACAACAATTTTCAAAATATCTTCTTTTGTGTTCCACAGAATAAAGAAATGCGTACAAATTTTGATATTTACATTTAGTCATTTAGCAGACGCTTTTATCCAAAGCGACTTACAAATGAGGACAATGGAAGCAATCAAAATCAACAAAAGAGCAACGATACGCAAGTGCTATGACAAGTCTCAGCCTAACGGTCTTTTTTTATTATATAATAAATAAAAAGAAAACAGATTGAATAGAAAAAGAA